>NC_064927.1:403126267-403429137 GCF_023897955.1 Schistocerca gregaria | reverse complement strand
ATGTTGCGAATAGAGGCGTCGAGTTGCACTGACTGCCATGCGAGCTCTGGCATCGTCTGGGCTACCGCTCCACCAGGAATTCGTTGGCGTGCAGCATCTTCTGCAGCATAATTATCACTGGCTGGATTAAGTCCACTGGTTTCGTGGCAGTTGTCGTGGATGAAACTGTAAGAAAAAAGGCGCAGTCTGCAACAGTTCCGCAGAAAGAGTGTTTCAATCCTCATCGCCAACTGAAGTATCCAGGACTGAACAATCCTGCAAGAAACACACGAGCATTTATTTCATCCTCCGTATTTCTGAACGCAATGACACCAACACAAATGAGCTTCGTTGAGCATCACAAACGAGTAACAAACTTTGTACCTTGTTCCTAACAAGGAAATGAGTTCACATCTACATGCAACAGGGAAATGAGTTCACAAGTAAAAGCAAGTCCTTGGAATACAATTCCTGTTGAGGAGACAACACAATGAAAGCTTCTACAGTCAAAGTTCGTTCTCCACTGGTTCTACTACCAAGTCTTCAAGTCCTCGCTCTGCTTGAGCAGAGCACATTGAAACCGATAAGCACGTAAGTCACAATATGTGTGAATTCACAGTTCCTATAACCTTACCGAATGACTCTGACACAATACCAACAGGCTACTGAGCACGGTGGCGGCGAGGCGGCGCTGGACTTTTTCTCTAGTCGGTTGAGTCGCAACTGCTGTGATCGGCGCGGTCGCGGTCCTAATTACCTACACGGCGGAAGTAAACTTCCTCCCGACTGGCTACGCGTGCTGTGCAGCTGATCCCGGTGGAGGTTCGAGTCCTCCCTCGGGCATGGATGTGTGTGTTTGTCCATAGGATAATTTAGGGTAAGTAGTGTGTAAGCTTAGGGACTGATGACCTTAGCAGTTAAGTCCCATAAGATTTCACACGCATTTGAACATTTTTGGGTACACGTGGCGCTGACTGATGCAGTAAAAGTCTCGTGGCAGGAGCGACTTCTCTTGCTGATTTTTCCGTCCTCTGTCATTTGTCCTGGTGTGTGTGAAGGCTCTCTTTAGGTATAACTGCCAATGGCAGAACCGGAACGTCGTCTAAAGACCGGGCCACGGACGACCGCGAAGCACTATCGAAAGGACAGTCCATCCTGATAAGTGTACGGCTCTGGCGCATCGTACTGCTTCTGCAGAAACAAATTGAGTACCAGTTGGCACCACAGTGGCACAACGAACTGATACAAATAGTTTACTTAAAGGACACCTCGTAGCCAGACTCCATGTAGCGCTTATTCCCTAACTCCGAGCAAACGCCGTTTGCTACTTCAGTGTATTCAGGTGAGAGGCGAGAGCTCAGTGGAGAATAGCGTGGAGGTCTGTTGCGTTTTCTGATAAAAACTGATTCTATGTCGGTGTCAGTGACGACTGTGTGCTGAATAGGAGACCAGTGTAGAGTCAGCACTAACCTGTCCGCATGCTAGAAACACTGGACCTAAAATAACCTGTCTCGTGCTAGATACACTGGATTTATAGTCAGGGGTGCGGTTTCCTATGACAGCAGGAGCATCCTTGTGGTTATCCCATGCTCATGAGTGGAAATTTGTACGTCGGCCTGGTGGTCCAAGCTGTCGTGCTGCCATTCATGAACAGGCTCCTGAAGGGTTTTTTCCAACAGGATAATGCTGCCCCACATACAGCTTTTATAACCCAACGTGCTCTACAGAGTGTCGACATGCTGTCTTGGCTTGCTCAGTCGACAGATAGGTCTCCAATTGGAAACATATGAGACATGATCGAGTGACAACTCCAGCGTCATATATAAACAGTACTAACCGTCAGTGTATTGAGCGACCAATCGCAATAAGCAACGAACTCCATCCCACGGACTGACATCCGGCTCATCTGCAACACAATGCATCCACGTTTGCATGCTAGCATTCAACACTATGGCGGTTACACTAGTTATTGAAGTATCATCATTTCATATTTGCAATGGCTTATCTTGCTCTTACGTTAACCTATGATCATACTATTTCAATCACTTAAATTTGGTCACCTAGAAAAAGGTTGTGCCGAAATTACATTCCTCTGGATTAACTACTTTTTGTGCTGCGAGTTTTTTGCTGTCACAATATCTGAACTTCTTCGAAATCGTATAGCGCATTTATTCTTTTGTCGCATTGGCCTGAGGTTGAAAACGACTTGTCTACAACTTGCGAATGTGGAGAAGTTTACACAACTGCTTCATCAAATGCGACATACAATTAATGTCCTGATCTGTTGTTATAGTATTTAGAAAGGCAAATGTAACCTGCCAGTTGCTCCCTGTTGTTCACAGTTGCTTGGGTAACAGTACTCTCTTGTTGATCAGGGATTGCAGTTATTGTGATATATCGTAAGGAATGGTCTGTTATTTTTATTGTGTGCTTGGTTCCTGCTGATGTCACTTTAAAACGGCCTAAAATATCTGCAACTGATATTTTTAAAGGTTGAGATGCTTCTGCCAGTGTTTGTAATCGAATCTTTGGATGGTTGAGATATGCCCGTTGTACACGTGGAACACAGTTCCTGATATATTGCTTGACATCTTTTTCCTGGTCCCCCACAAAAATTTCTCGGAAACCCGCCTGTCAGTTGTTTTCCATCCTGGCATTCCAAGGATACCACCACTGTTAGCAGTTTGTCATTCTGCACAGCAAGCTGTCATGTGTGACGAACTGCATTTGTGATTTGAATATCTTGTCTCTGTCTGCTGCCTGAGACTTTCTCTACTGAGCATTGATTTTTGCCCACCACTTGCAGAACCAATATTATTCTTCTCAAACAATCTGCGCCGGTGTGCCTCTTTCCCTCCGTGTACTCTACTTCAGAATCAAGTTCTCCCACATCATCAGTATACTGGAAGGGTCCTATAGTCCCTAGTAACGATTTTAACACGACATGATCAGCCACTGTTTTCAATTTTCAGCTGTATAAATAGCATCGAAGGTGGCAGATAGCAAAGAAAACTGCCAATATTCCCTTCTCAGTCGTGGAACAAGTCCACTCAGCTTTGTTCAGCTGTCGGAACACGTATGCTACAGGATACTTTCCGGTATTTATACTCCGGTTAAGGACATAACCAACTGCCATATTGCTCACATCATAAGACAAAACAAATTCCATTTCGAAGTTTGAAATTATTAAAACAGGACCGGACGTCAAAGTTTGTTTCAAAGTATCGAACACTGGCATTCAGCAGACAATTAAAATTTTGCTCTATTTATTAGCAAACGATTCATGGTTTTGGCATTTTCAGCAAAGTTACTATAACAATTGCATAGACACCTATAAGGACACAATTGTTTAACGGTGCATGATGGCGAGAAGTTCTCAGCTGCTGAAATTAGGTATGGATCTGTTCTCACTCTTTCCTGACTAGTTACATGCGGAACGTAATTTACTCACATTGTTCTAAAATGACATATATCAATACAGAGTGGTAGTCGTACTGTTCTTGTTCTTTTGATCACTCCTTCCATGTTCTTTCATGTCCTTGAAGATACAACATACATTTCCTTGACTTCAGTCCTCTTAGAACCCTATCCAGTAACCTTTGGAATGTGGCGGGTACAGTCTTGAGTGCGAATGACGTTGCCGCGGAGGTGGCCAAGTGGTTCTAGACACTACAGTCTGGAACCGCGTGACCGCTACGGTCGCAGGTTCGAATCCTGCCTCGGTCATGGATGTGTGTGATATCCTTAGGTTGTAAGTAGGCTGTGTGGGTTTTCTATTGGTAACGCCACGTAGCGCTCTGTGTGAAGATCACTGGCTGTGCTGTGTGCAGTCTGTGGCTAGTTTGCATTGTTGTCTGCCATTGTAGTGTTGGGCAGCTGGATGTGAACATTGCGTAGCGTTGCGCAGTTGGAGGTGAGCCGCCAGCAGTGGTGGATGTGGGGAAAGAAATGGAGGAGTTTTGAAATTTGTAAGAATGGATGTCATGAACTGCTATATATATTATGACGATTAAGGTAAATACATTGTTTGTCCTTTATTAAAATCTTTCATATGCTAACTATGCCTATCAGTAGTTAGTGCCTTCCGTAGTTTTTATTTAGCTGGCAGTAGTGGCGCTCGCTGTATTGCAGTAGCTTGAGTAACGAAGATTTTTGTGAGATAAGTGATTTGTGAAAGGTATAGGTTAATGTTAGTCAGGGCCAATCTTTGGTGGGGATTTTTGATAGTCAGATTCCGTTGCGCTAAAAATATTGTGTGTCAGTTTAAGCACAGTCGTGTATAATTGTTCCAAGGGGACGTTTCAGTCTGGAACGGCGCGACCGCTATGGTCGCAGGTTCGAATCCTGCTTCGGGCTTGGATGTGTGTGACGTCCTTAGGTTGGTTATATTTAAGTAGTTCTAAGTTCTAGGGGACTGATGACTTGAGATGTTAAGTTCCATAGTGCTCAGAGCCATTTGAATCATTTGTTGGCCGAAAAAATTTTCTACTTTTGGTTTCATACATTTCGAAATTCTGTATGGTTTTTTATAAACTGGAGGATTATTTGCTGTTTTGTATCTTGTGTTGAGTGATTGATGTTGCTTCTAATGGGCCTCTCCGACTAAATACAACTCTGAACTGTAGTGGCAAATTTTCCTTCACTTTCTTACCATTCCCTTGTAAATATTTTACTTTTTCACGTATTGCAGATATGTTGACGGTTTGTTTGCAGCAGAGGTCCTCACCTGAGATATCTATGTCGTCTTTCCCTAAGACTTTCAAATTAGCAATCAATAGACCACTTGGAAGACTCACTTCGTTCATTCTAAAATTACTGATACTGACTGGAATCATAAAATCTCCATCCACATCACCGAACAGTACTATAATTCTGTGTATGACTCGCACAATACCTTGTTAGCTTCAGATGTCTAAAAAACCCATAGCAAACCCTTATGTAAGTCTGTGTCTATGTGCTGACCCACATCAACTTCCTTGTACCTTGCAGTACCGTATCCAGCGAATGTTAAGTGCTTGTGTTGGCAGTTTGTTTGGTACCACGTTAATGACTGGTGAACCTTGTGACATTATAAGACTTGCATCTGTCGTCCCTACAGGAAACATGTCCCCAAGTTCAATTGTACTCTGCGAAAGGGCAATTTCTGAATGACGTTTAACAAGAAAGTCGAGCCACAGTATCGCATAAAATCCTTCCCCAAGAGGCACCAACACTTCCGCATGCTCGAAAAAGAGCTTAGTTACCAATTTACAACTGAGAAATCTTGTCCACAACGACATTATGTCATTATAATCCACTCCACACAACTTATACTGCGGAGACCTCAGTCTCTTCCTTCTCAAGATATCCATGACAACCGAAACATGTGTCCTCTGATAATTTATGTTCCTTCTCGTCCTCATTGCCTAGCAAACAGCATTCTACCTATGACTACGTTTTTGCAGTCTCGTGTTCCACTGGGGTTGCTGTCCAACAGATGAGGCAGCCCCGTTCCCGTTTAACAATCGATTATTCTGACGTTGCATGTCCTGTGTTATCTTCCGCCAATCACGAGCCTTGTTGCCAACCTCGCCTCAAATGGTTCAAATGGCTCTGAGCACTACGGGACTTACCATCTCAGGTCATCAGTCCGCTAGAACTTAGAACTACTTAAACCTAACTAACCTAAGAAAATCACACACAACCATGCATGAGGCAGGATTCGAATCTGCGACCGTAGCGGGCGCGCGGTTCCAGACTGTAGTGCCTAGAATCTCTCGGCCACTCCGGCCGGCAACCTCGCCTCATTCATAACATTCCGGCTCGTAACACTTCTACGTGATGTGGCCTAACGCCCACACATACATTGAATCGCCAAAGAAACCGGTGTAGGCGTGCGTATTCAAATACATAGATATGTAAACAGGCAGAATACTGTGCTGCTGTCGGCAATGCCTATATACGACAACAAGTGTCTGGCACATTTGTTACTTCAGTTACTGCTGCTACGATAGCAGTTTATCTAGATGTAAGTGAGTTTGAACGTGGTGTTGTAGTAGGCGCAAGAGCGATGTGACACAGCATCTCAGAGGTAGCGATTAAGTGGCGTTTTATCTTACGACCATTTAACGAGTAAATATGAGGAATACGGTAAAACATCAAATTTCTGACATTGCTGAGGCCGGAAAGAGATACTGCAAGAACGACACCCACGACGACTGAATAGAATCGTTCAACGTAACAGAAGTGTAACCCTTCCGAAAATTGCTGCAGATTTCACTGCTGGAGCATCAATAACTGCTAGCGTGCGCATCATTCAACGAAGCATCTTCGATATGGGCTTTCGGAGCCGAAGGCCCACGCGTTTACCCTTGATGACTTCACAATACAAATCTTTAAGCCTCACCTGGGTCCGTCAACACCTACAGCTGACTCGAAACATGTTGCCTGGTCAGCAAAGTCTCGTTTCAAATTGTATCGTGCGGATGGACGTGTACGGGTATGAAGACCACCTCATAAATCCATGGACCCTGCATATCAACAGGGGACTAGTGGAGGCTCTGTAAGGGTGTGGGGAGTGACAGTTGGAATGATATGAAATCACTGATACGTGTCGATACGACTCTGACAGGTGAACGTACGTAAGCATCCTGTCTGATCGTCTGCATCCATTCATGTCCATTGTGCAGTCCGACGGACTTAGGAAATTCCGGCAGGAGAGAGAGAGAGACACCCTACACGTCCAGAAATGCCACATAGTGGCTCAAGTTTCTCACCACACTCCACAGACATTAACATTATTGAGCATATCTGGGATGCCTCGCTGGCGCCCTACACGATATTAGGCAGGTTTACCAGTTTCTCTGGCTCTTCAGTGTATAATACTTTACTTAGAGGAGAGAACACAACTGTCCCCCCGGCTCAATGTAGCAATGTCGACTCCCTGTGTTCACGTGGCAGCCCTAATGGTGGCAGGGATAGCACCCTCCTTGACGTATCACCAGAAATACCCCTTACCAACACATCTAGCGTCCTATTATCTGCCCCACTGATGATGTCTCTGTTGACCTCCGCTTTCTGCATTCAATTTCTTAATTTGGTCATAAATGACTCGAATGGTTCGCCATGTTCTTGCGGCAGCACAACTGAGTTTCTTTCTGAAAAACCTTGCGGGTATTATACTTAGAATAGCCAACTAATCCAACGTCGAGTCTTTAGTAAGGGTACTCGTGTTACTTAAGATAATTTTCGCGTCGTCTTCTAACGACAATTTAGCCATATTTAACCTCGTTTTATCTATTTTCCCAGTTCCACGGGTGAGTTCGACACAGCTATAAAAGTAAATATGGTTCAAATGGCTCAGAGCACTAAGGAACTTAATTCAGAGGTCATCATTCTCCTAGTACTTAGAAATACTTAAACCTAACTAACCGAAGGACATCACACACATCCATGCCCGAGGCAGGATTCGAACCTCCAACCGTAGCAGTCGCGCGGTTCCAGACTGTAGCGCCTAGAACCGATAGGCCACCGCGGCCAGCAAAAGTAAATAGAGACCTCCACCTTCGGTTACTTTTCCCGAAGATTGGGCAATAAAATTTGATGCTGCAGGATCAACAAAAGGGACGGGTAAGACCAAAACTATTTGCATTTTCTTCTAATCAGAAAGTAGTAGCCCACCACTGGATTCCGATTCAGCTACATTCTAACTCGATGCCTTGTTATTCAGTTTCTGCACGGTTGTAGTCTCAACTACGTGGCTGTTTACCTCTTCAGGGCATCCACCATATGATTCAAAGTCACTGTCTGAGTTTCCAGAGTTTGTGCAACTCCAGTCTCCCATTATGCGCAACAAAGACGAATCGCTGGTCCAATGGGAGACTGCTGTGCCTCAAGACCAAACTTTCTACATGCACTACACGTAACTGGCACATCTTAAACGTATCTTAAGTCATGTCCGGATAGACTGCAGTACAGACATCTCGTTACAGATACACTTTATTCTCACAAAAACAAGAGAAATCCGCCGGTTCTTACGCTCTAGCAAACGACGCCAATTTTTAAGTATTGTGAAGGTCTTTGCGGTTTACCATGGTCACTACCAAAAATACAAGAAGCCCAATAAACTGAGGCACTTGCGGCACAATTTCGTAGCGAACTGTTAGTCGTAGCCACTGACCTTATAGGGGAGCTGCACAGATGATGTCGGCTGCTGCTGTTTTAGAAGTTTGAGTGTGGCAGCAGCGATGATATCCTTACCGGTGGCAGTCACTCGTTGATTCCAGACACATTGGTGTTCGCCACATCTGACACCAACTATAGAAGTCAGTGTACACTACGGTTGTCAGAATTGCACAATTCATGATGTGGTGAGAAATATCTGCCCACGCCAGAGAGCGTCAGGGAAACATTATTCACAACAAAACATTAAATAATCAGAAATGCAGGACTGTATTCCCCAGCCGGAGGCTGCTCCTTCTGGCTAGCAGAGTGCGGAACCAGTCAGTAGAAGCGAATACGCATCGCTGACACCTCTGCTGAGTCACAGGCGGCTCGTTTCATGGCTGTTACGTAACGGTTCGGTCGATGGGCCCCAGGTGCCGGCAGGCGCGGCCTTCGCAGGACAGCGGTGGACAGCAGCCTCTGCGGGCGGATTTGAAAAGCGGGCTCATTGTGGACGAGGAGCCTCGTCCACCAGATTTCAATCTGCAGCCTCCAGTTGGGAGACAGAGGTCGGCAGCGTCAGTGTCGGCTGCAGGGAAAATGCGAAGAGGAGCACTTGCTGCCTCTCACGATGGCGGCTGTTGTACAGCTTCCAGACCCTGCTAGTCAAGCCTCCAGTACGACAGAAGACTCTGCACCCCACCACTGTTGAGTCGGAAGTGGGCGCTGAAGCTTACAATGGCGGAGTCTCTCCAGCGAGATCCCGTAGATGATTCTAGACGATTAGGCGCACAGAGGGTCGACTGACATGGCCTTCCCATCACCAAGGGACTGCCGCAGCTGAGAGTAAGATTAAAAAAAAAGAGTCATATTTACGATGCCTCTTCCCATGTGCTCCGCTGCAGTGGGGTTAACATTGACATCATCTGTAGTAGTTTTGTCGTGTGGTCAGCTCTCCTAGTGGCTTCAGACATTCTTGACTTCTTATTTCGGACACTCTTTTCTGCTATACCTGTAACTGAATCGGTAGTGGAGCGTCATATCTGGATTATTTGTGAGTCTGTGCTCTGTCAGCAAAATGATATCATGACTGATGTCATTGTGCTTCACTTGAGGACTGGGGCGCTCGGTGGCTCCCGCGTGCCGCAGTCGCTTCAATGTTCTCCTCGGCCTGCTCAGGGTATCTTCCTAGATGGCAATTTTCCAATCGTTGACTCAGGCGGCTTGACTTCTGGTGTCGCTAATGAGGAGTGAAACAATTTTCTCGCTACCGTCTCGACAGGACACACGCTGTGTAATGAACGAGCTAATAAGCTACCGCTACTAGATGTACTCTAACCGGCAAGAACACAAACTGGCAAAATACAATTGGCACCAGAGTGAACATGGGGTTTTTATACCGACGAGATCGTAATAAATCGTGTGTCGCACCTCAATACTAGAATAAAGAGATATCTTCGACTGGCGTTATTGGATTTACCGACAGATTTACTTCTATAGACTCCGTAGCTACGCTGTCACACGCTTTCCCACGATATTGATCTCGCAGCATTTCATTTCATGTTCTGACGAGAGTTGATTGGTTTGGATACTTTTATCGGATATGTCACTGAAATTTCCTGCACCTTTCCTCGTCTGTTTTAATAGTCTACCTCTTTCTGGTAGTCTGATACATTTTATCCCATGTTACAAAAAACACTTGTTATCTTTGTTGACGGTAGGGAAAACAGCTGGTGGCTATGTTTCCGTAAAAGTCTACCTACTTTTGCAGAGATTGGGCCGGCCCGAGACAGTTAAATAACTCTTCGCTTTTCTTCATGTTCCTCTGTCTCAACCTCGTCCGCAGAAGTTCTTGATTTTGACTTTATGGCCCGTTCTATTTGTCGATCCGAGTTTTAATTCTTTCGAAACACTGTTCGTGAGTGTAATTCTCCGATGAGGCTTTGGAGCCCTGTGAACCATACTCCTTAGCAAAGAGTTTATTTTCAATGAACGGTAATGGCTCGTGGAGTGGAGGAAGGGCTCGCTGTGTGTGTGTTATCTGTATCCATTGTGACCCAGGAACAACTGAAGAAAATGAATGCGTCTGTCATAGGAACACTGTGCAGAAAAGAATAGAATGAACGAGCAAGACGAACACCTGAAAGTACACCATTAACCAGTCATGCCGAGAAAACCTGAGAGACGATGTCGCCAGGTGTGATATGGTTAAGAGAAAAGCTGAACAAAAAAGCACAAAACCTGTTCCGTGCAGTTATGACCGTCTGAAGCATAGGACCAGAGGAGGAAAATAGATTGGTACTGCATCGCATCGCGGTGTAGCTTGCTCGCCAGGTTTCGAGAGTGTGCGTTTCTGGATGAGGTATCGAATATATTGTTTCCCCCTACTTATAACTCTCTGTCGGTCATTCACTGCAAATACGTATCTGAAAAAGAATAGTTGGTTACATTTAACACATCCCTCGTCCAACCAAGCTATTTATTCAGTGCGCTGCAGGGATAGGTAAGACATTGGCTTCCTCATTCGAAAGAGAAAATATTAGCTTTAAAACTTCCCGTCAGACATACCAGCGATTCTGGAGAATACATCCCAGGCTATGAAAGGCTGTTAAAATTTCGAGGAATTGATCAACACGTGTCCAATAAAAAAAGTGTTTGCATCTCTCTCATACATGCCCACTGTTACTGAATTCCACTTCTAATTTATTTCCAGAGCGTCAGTTTATTTTTATGATTACATGTACAAAATAAAATGAAATGGAGGCAGAAAATGCGTAGTATTTGGTACGCCAAATATTTTTATACATACCAATTTTCTGCTTGTTCCCAGTTTTCTTCTACGCGAGTTTTATTTTCATAGTTTGATTACGGAAGGTACCTGTAATCAAACAGATTTTCCCAGATAAAGAAATTTCATTCTGTATCACGCATCAGATTTTGTAACTTCCCACGTCGTTTCTTTTTATTGCCGTATTGTTTCTGTTTCACTTATTTCTTAGGCATTCCACTAGCATTGGCAACTTTTTCTTTACGTGCAGTTCACTAATGAGCCAAAATATTATTACTACTGCCCTCCGCGAGGTTGACTGTCTCCTGGTGCTGTTGCAGTCACGTGACGCAGTAAGGGAAGAATGTAAGCGGAAGACAGGCTAATGGACAGTCATTAAAAGGAAGATACGAGCCGCAAATGCGAAATCTACATCTACATTTATACTCCGGTGTGTTGCGGAGGGCACTCTACGTGACACTGTTATTACCTCCCTTTTCTGTCCCAGTCGCGTGTGGTTCGCGGGTAGAACGACTGCCGGAAACCCTCCGTTGGAGCTCGAATATCTCTAATTTTAAATTCGTGATCTCCTCGGGAGATAAGTAGGGGGAAGCAATATATTCGACACCTTATCCAGAAACGCACCCTCTCGAAATCTGGACAGCAAGCTACACCGCGATGCAGAGCGCCTCTCTGGCAGAGTCTGCCACTTGAGTTTGCTAAACATCTCCGTAACGCTATCACGGTTACCAAATAATCCTGTGACGAGACGCGCCGCTCTTCTTTGGATCTTCTCTATCTCCTCCGTCAACCCGATCTGGTACGGATCCCACACTGATGAGCAATGCTCAAGTATAGGTCGAACGAGTGTTTTGTAAGACACCTCCTTTGTTGATGGACTACATTTTCTAAGGACTCTCCCAGTGAATCTCAACCTGGTACCCACCTAACCAACAATTAATTTCATATTATCATTCCACTTCAAATCGTTCCGTACGCATACTCCCAGATATTTTACAGAAGTAACTGCTACCAGTGTTCGTTCCGCTATCATATAATCATACAATAAAGGATCCTTCTTTGTATGTATTCGCAATACATTACATTTGTCTATGTTAAGGGTCAGTTGCCACTCCCTGCACCAATTGCATATGAGCTGCAAATCTTCCTGCATTTCACTACAATTTTCTAATGCTGCAACTTCTCTGTATACTACAGCATCATCCGCGAAAAGCAGCACGGAACTTACGACACTATCTACCAGGTCATTTATATATATTGTGAAAAGCAATGGTCACATAACACTCCCCTGTGGCACGCCAGAGGTTACTTCAACGTCTGTAGACGTCTGTCCATTGAGAACATCATGCTGTGTTCTGTTTGCTAAAAACTCTTCAATCTAGCCACACAGCTGGTCTGATATTCCGTAGGCTCTAACTGATAGAAGCAGTTTCGACATAATTGCGGCGCTGCGGCTGGAAACGGGAGCCAATGAGACGGCGAAGCTGGTCTCCTGTTGGTGTTCTACTTTCTTGAGCACCTATGGAACGTGGTTGAAGGACAATGAAATAACGAGTGGGCCGTATGATTTCCGACCACCACGTCTCATCAGAAAACATGAATGTTGGAGGTTCCTCCACTATGTGATTGAGGATAGGCAGCAATCTGTGGCAGATCTGACGAGGAAATGCAATGCCTGTGCAGGCACAAGGATTTCGGAGAACAGCCTTCGAAGGTCATTGTTGAACACGGAGCCCCACATTACGCGACTCCTGCGTGTTACTAGTTGACCCAACGACATTGTCAGTGGTGATATCAGTGGGCACAGCACTAATGAGTTTTCACTTTGGATCAACAGAAACTGCGATTCATTATCCACCAAGTCGGTGGATGGGCATTTACACGCCGTCATCCATACGAATGGCTGCACGGAACATGCACCGCTCCAGAGATGCAGACCAGTGACGGTGGAATTATGCTATGGAGTATACTGAGTAGGGCTTCCTTCGGATCTGTGGTGTTAATCGAAGGCATCATGACAGAAGTGAACAGCGTGAACATTATTAGGGACCACCTGCATCGCACCATGCGTGTAGACTCTCATCCAGTGACAACATATTCTAGCAGGATAACTTTCCGTTTAGCAAGGGCAGAATCATGCTACACTGGTTTGATGGTCTGTATAGTGAACTCACGTTGATATCTTGGCCAGCTAATATGCCTACTTGTACCCAAAGGAACACATGTCAGGCGCCAGCTACATGCTCGTAAACCACCATCACATAATTTTCGGGAATCGCTCGACCTGTGTGTAGACACCTAGGGCCACATAATTCTGGAATCCCGTCAAGGACTTGTAGAATCCGTAGCAAGCAGATTTGCTACCTTATTGTATTTGAATAGTGGACCAATACGCTACTAAACTGGTGATCACAAGTTTTGGCTCGTCTGTGTATATCTCTCTTTGGAAAGACGATTATAGTACACTCTGTCTTGGAGATGTAGCCGTCTTTCTGTAATACTGAATAAGATTATTTACAGTTTATATACTCAGCCCTCACGTCTATGTCTTATCCTTTGAGTTCTAGTGTATCCTGTTGATATTTTGCTGAATGTTATCTCTGCTGGCTGTAATCTTTTGTCTTCTACCTGACTTACTCTAGAGTGGGAATAGCTGTTTTATCATGGTATTCTTCTTAACGGTGCCATTTTTGTGAATTCAGCTTAATTTGTTTGTGATATTTCTTCATCTTAGCACAATTTCGTAAGCGAAATATTAAGATTAATATCTGTTAATCCATATTTGCTGTACAATCTCATATAAATGTTTCCAGAATTTGATACAAATATTTCCTACCTCCGAAGCACTGAAAAATAAAATGACCAACAGAGACAGTAATTTGTTTAGCTTAGGTCCCTTGTTAACCCTAGATTACTAAACCCTCATGTTACGATTGCAGTTCATATCAATTCGCGGTTCCCGCCTATCTGGTATTGTCAGTATAGGGTGTAAAACAAAACGTTTTGTACTTGTACATAATGTGAAGGACAATCAAACAATTTAAAATCAGAGGTGGTAGGATAGTCTATATTAAAATTGAGTGAAAGTCCAAACACGCAGTAGCTGTTTATCGTGTTTTCACTGCATGAAGGCCTATTTGATACACTGGAGGTTTATCCTCATGTCATGTCTGCATACAGAATAAAACGATATAACTAAAAGCAGTAGTTACTTATATGGGTATGTTGTATATTCTTCCGGACATGTCTGAAAGAACAGACACCACATCCATATAAGTATATAGTTCCCGCAATATCTGCCACGACCTTCTTCTTCTGTGCGGATGCACACATATTCCCCGAAATCTTACGGGACTTGGTAAGAATGTCTTCCACGAGTAATGAGTGTGTTGGGGTGGGACACTACGAATGTAGTGTGTGGACGTACAAGGTGAGAATGTGGGTCTCGCGGGATAGTCCCTGCAGTCGCGCTCTCCTCTGTGCTCTCGGTGGTTCAGATGGATAGAGCGTCTGCCTTGTAAGCAGGAGATCCCGGTTCTAGTCCCGCTCGGAGCACACATTTACACTTATCCCCGTTGATATATATCAACGTCCGTCAGCAGCTGAAGTTATTAACACAATTTTAAACGCACTAGTAATCAACATAACCTACCGAACAAAGTAGACAGGTAAGCGATGTACATACAAAACTAATACTTCATGTGCCACGAATTCCAAACGACAAGTGTGCCTAAAAACATGTCACTCGCAGGTTAAACTTTGGATGATACGGTAGATGAGCATCATATTGGAACCATGCACGATCATTAATATATCTACAAAACACCGTGGAAAGATGAGCCCTCACAGTATATGACCATGCACGTACTAGAGGTGTGTATGAGCACGAACGTTGCAGAATGAACGTAATGTAAATTAAAATACAAATCATGGTGTCTGTAGAATATAAAATGTTGTACTCTATCGACACCGCGAGCTGAGTTTTAATTTAATTACTGTCTCCGATATCGTGCTCTCAGGTGGACAAGTCTTGTTTGGAAGGACACTGTTTTTTTTTTTCAATTATTACCTTCCAGTTGACGCTCTCCTATACAGGGTGAATCACTTAAAACTTGCACCAAAGATGTTGGAGAAATGGAAAGTGCTGTTGATTTTCGGTTTTCACAGAATAGATTGATATTCGGGGGCTTGTACTGTTAGCCAATAAACAGATTGTAATAATACCTAGGAAGTGAACTGTTTGTACTAAGAAACACTTTTTTGAATGGGACAATGCTTATACACTACAACACCCCAAGAGTGGGGTAAACTGGAATGTCTGTGGTGTTTGTTACCGGGTCCTAGTGCGAGTTGTTTACGAGAAATCAAATTTTGAAAAGTTTTCACATCTACACTTGTTTATGCGGCAATGGCCTTGCCGCAGTGGATACACCGGTTCCCGTGACATCACCAGAGTTAAGCGCTGTTGGGCGTGTTCGGCACTTGGATGGGTGACCATCCAGACGCCATGCGCTGTTCTCATTTTTCGGGGTGCACTCAGCCTCGTGATGCCAATTGAGGAGCTACTCTACCGAATAGTAGCGGCTTCGGTCAAGAATACCATCATAACGACCGGGGGAGCGGTGTACTGACCCCACGCCCCTTCTATCTGCATCCTCCCCTGAGGTTGACACGGCAGTCGGATGGTCACGGTAGGCCACTCGTGGCCTCAAGACGAAGTGCTTTTTTATCAACACTTGTTTATTCCACTCAACCTGCGTAATTGCTACTTACGATGTTGTTATGTATGTTTACATTGTGCTCGTTTGTTCTTTGAGTGCATTGCGATTTCATAGTCAGGTAGTGTGTGACAGTCCAAGTAGTAGACCGTGATTGGACGATGGGAGTAACCAATACTGAAAAAGCAGACATTCTCATAGTGTATGGACAGTGTAGCAACAATGCAGATCGTTATTCTACGGTGTACGCGGTGCCAAGATGTCCCAGTAGACGGCAACCATTTCAGTAATTATTTATCAACTTCCTCAAAGTGGTGAAAGGAAACTGTAACACCTAGGCAACGTAACGGAGGGAAACAAGTGACGACAGAAGAGGGAGAACTTACTGTTCTTGCTGTTGTTGCAGCTGATCCACAGGTTAACTCGCGAACAATGTTACAAGGTACAACCATAAGTCAGGGAAGTGTCCTACGAATTATCCATTGACATATGTCCCACCGTTATCAGCCGGCCGCGGTGGTCTCGCGGTTCTAGGCGCGCAGTCCGGAACCGTGCGACTGCTACGGTCGCAGGTTCGAATCCTGCCTAGGGCATGGATGTGTGTGATGTCCTTAGGTTAGTTAGGTTTAAGTAGTTCTAGGTCTACATCACATCTGTCTCCACTGCACGGAAACGAATACAAGAATCTTTTAACATCTGTTCATGGGCATTAAGACAGGATAATCCAGAGGTATCATGTATCTTGTTTAGTGATAAATCCACATTAAGCAACCATGGGCAAATGAACCGCCGTAACGTGCACAGTTGGTGTCCTGACAATCCCCCTTTTCTTCGTTAGACGGAACGTCAGTGTCTATGGATCGTAAAGTGCGGGACAGTGAATCATAACGTCACAGGCCCGTTCTTCCTAGACGGAACCATGAACGCGCAAGTATCGCAGTCTCCTAACAGCCCATCTTCTACGGGTTTCTCTGCAGACTACATGGAACCTGTGGTACCAACATGGTGGTTAGCAAGCCCATAGCGCACGAAGTTTTACAAGATGTCTTCAAAAATTGTTTCCAAATCGTGCGATTCGACGCAAAGGACCTGTACCGTTGACGGTCCGTTCCCTAGACTGGACGCTGTAGACTTTTTTCTGTGGGGAAAGCTGAAAGACGCTGTCTACATGGACATACGAACTACACCCAGTGACATGCAACGACGTATTACTGCAGCCGGCTCGCTCGGAAATCTCCGCTGAAAAGTTAGCTCCAGTCGAGGCTGCAAGCGTCTATTGCCGCTGCCTGTTGTCATTTAAACACTGTCTGTTATGGTAAATTGTATCGCGAGTGGGCAGAAATAACAGAAATAACGTAGGTAGTGTATGCACTTGTGTTGTTCATTAAAGTGTGCAACCACAGGTATTGTTCAAGTATCGATGTAGGAACTTCTCAATATACAGTGTCTCGTGCACTACCGGAACTAGAATCATGCAACATTATAGATTACCCGACCCATAGACTGTTAATGTCAACAGGCATCGTTCCAAATAAAAAGTGTATGTTTCTACAAAAATACACACCTTCTGACTCTTTTTACCATTTGTTGATAGGCGAACAATACGACTACGACTGGTAATTCACTCTAGAAATCTGCACATCAGTAGCAGTTTCCATATCCGCAATATTTGCGGTAAAAGTTTTAGGTGATTCACCCTGTGTACTCCCTCCTGTCTCACACTGGCGAAATCGGCCCGCCGTGTCGCTGGCGAATTGGAGGGGAAAGTGAGAGAGGTCAGTTGAAAAGCAGCTGCTCTCATAGTCCGTAGTTCTGGAAGCTGCCAAGCGTTTCATTGCCGGAGTTGTCATTTGCAAATCAGGTCATTCACGTGAAGTCCGCTGCTCGTGGTCTCGCGGTAGCATTCTCGCTTCCCGAGTCCGCGGTCTCGGGTTCGATTCCCGGCAGGGTCAGTGATTTTTCCTACCTCGAGATGACTGGGCGTTGTTGTGTCGTCTTCATCATCATTATCATTCATCACCATCACGGTCGGAGGAAGGCAATGGCAAACCACCTCCACTAGGACCTTGCCTGGTAAAGCGCGGCGGGTCTCCCTCGTCGTTCCTCTACGCTCTGTAAAGAAGCATGGGACTTCATTTCATTTTCATTTTCATTCATGTGAAAGGGTTTCCGAACTGATTACGAGATTTAACGGGATATAACAGATGCTGAGTGAGGAATGGTAGTTGGAGCAAGAGGCCAGGGACGTTTCATTTCGGAAATCGCTAGGGAATTCAGTATTCCGCTATTCACAGTGTCAGTACTAACAGTCATGGAGCACTGCGTGAAATGACAAATTTAAATGGTTCAAATGCCTCCAATCACTAGGGGACTTAACATCTGCGGACATTTGTCCCCTAGACATAGAACTACTTAAACCTAACTAACGTAAGGACATCACACCCAAACATGCTCGAGGCAGGATTCGAACCTGCGATCGTAGCAGCAGAGCGGTTTCGGACTGAAGCGCCTAGAACCGCTCGACCAAAGTGGCCGCCGTGAAATGACAGCGACAGTCAATGTGAGACGTACGACGAAAGTATCCGTTAACACAGCGCGGCGGAATTTGGAGTTAACGGGCTATAACAGCAGACGACCGAGGCGAGTGCTTTTGCTGACAGCACATCGCCTGCAGCGCCTCTCATGGGATCGTGACTTAGCTAATTGGACCCTAGAAGACAGTAAAATCGTAGCTTGGTCAGGTAATTCCCGATTGCAGTTGGTAAGAGCTGATGGTACGTTTGGAGTGTGGTGCAGATCCCACCAAGCCATGGACCTTAGTTGTGAACAAGGCATCGTGAAAACTGGTGATGGCTGCGTAATGATGTGGGCTGTGTTTATGTCAAATGGACTACGTCCTTTACCCAACTAAATATATCATTGACTGGAAATGGTTTTGTTCGGCTCCTAGGAAACTTCGTGCAGGCATCCACAGACATCACGTTACCAAACAACGATGACAATGCCCTTTGTCACTAGGCAACAGGTGTTGCCGAATGGTTTGAACAATATTCACGACAATTCGAGAGAAGATTTGATCGCCCATTGAACATTTATGCAACATAACCGACAGCTCAGTTCGTGCACACAATCCTGCATAGGTAACACTTTCGCAGTTACAGACAGCTTGCGAGCTATGTGCCGGACATCCATCATGCTGGAAGTACATCGGCATTCTGTCATGCAGTGAAACATATTCTATTAACATCGATAGAACATTACGTAGGTAATCAGCATACATTACACCATTTAGATTGTCATCGATAAAATGGGGGCCAATTATGCTTCCTCCCGTAATGCCGCATCATACATTAACCTGTCAAGGTCGCTGATGTTCCATTTGTCGCAGCCATCGAGGATTTTCCGTTGTCCAATAGTGCATATTATGCCGGTTTATGTTACCGCTGTTGGTGAATGACGCTTCGTCGCTTAATAGAACGTGTGCAAAAAATTTGTCATCGTCATGTAATTTTTTCTTGTGCCCAGTGGCAGCACTGTATACAACGTTAAAAGTCGTCGCCATAGAACTCCTAGTGCAAAGAAATATGGTACGGGTGCAATCGATGTTGATGTAGCATTCTCAACACCGACGTTTTCGAGATTCCCGATTCTCGCGCAGTTTGTCTGCTACTGATGTGCGGATTAGCCGCGACAGCAGCTAAAACACCTACTTGGGCATCATCATTTGTTGCAGGTCTTGGTTGACGTTTCACACGTGGCTGAACACTTCGTGTTTACTTAACTAACGTAACTACCGCGCGAACGGTCCCGACACTTGGATTATATCGTCCAAGACACCGAGCAGCATACATAGCATACCCCTGTTGGGCATTTTGATCACAATAGCCATACATCAACACGATATCGACCTTTTCCGCAAATGGTAAACGGTCCATTTTAACACGGGTAATGTATCTCGAAGCAAATACCTTCCGCACTGGCGGAATGTTACGTGATACCACATACTTATACGTTTGCGACTATTACAGCACCATCTATCGCAAAGCGAAAAAAGTGGTCCAACTAAAACATTAATATTTCTTTAAGTACTACACGAATATGTAATTAAAAATGGGTGTTGATATTTTAAAAAACGCAGTTGATATCCATTTGACCGATGGCAGCGCCATCTAGCGGCCCAACCATAGCGCTATCTGGTTTCTTTCTTCAAGCAACACGAGTTTCGTTCTTTGTAGTTTTTTCGTTTGATGTATTTGGCACGGTCACTATCAATGGACCACCCTGTTTATTACGTCAGGTAATTAAAAACTAAAAAAATTTTATAAATTTTCAGTCGTCGCTTCAGTGGGCTTATGTATGTCATAGATTCTTGAAACTAGAAAAGGTCTCTGTAATCATATAGTTTAGTTTGATTAAAAAAATTCAAATATTCGAGAGTTGAATTCCCTCACTTTCTCATCGAGGACTCGCACTGCCTGGGCTACTCTCAGGATGTATCTTCGATGTCGAAGAGCCACACCCGTGCCTGTCGCGTTATTGCCCATCTGCACGCCGTTACTGCTGCACGCCGCCGCCGCCGCCATCTGGTCGCCGCCGCCCCGTGCTTGCCGCTGACGCCGCCGCTTGGTAGCCGTCGCCCGGTTATTGTCGCCGCCGCCGCCGCTGCCGCCGCCGTCTGGCCACCGTCGCCCAGTGCTTGCCGCCGCCCCCTGGTCGCCGTCGCCCGGTGATTGCCAACGCCGCCGTCTGGTCGCCGTCGCATGGTGCTTGCCGGCGCCGCCTCCTGGTAGCCGTCGCCTGGTGCTTGCTGCCGCCGCCACCGCCGCCGCCTGGTTCTCGCCGCCCGATGCTTGCCGCCGCCGCCGCCGCCTGGTCGCCGTCGCCCGGTGATTGCCAACGCCGCCGACTGGCCGCCGTCGCCCGGTGCTTTCCGGCGCCGCCTGGTCGCCGTCGCCTGGTGATTGCCGCGGCCGCCATCTGGTCGCCATCGCACGGTGCTTGCCGGCGCCGCCGCCTGGTCGCCGTCGCCCGGTGATTGCCAACGCCGCCGTCTGGTCGCCGTCGCACGGTGCTTGCCGCCGCCGCCGCCTAGTCGCCGTCGCCCGGTGTTTGCCGCCGCCGCCGCCGCCGCGCTACCACCGCCGCCTGGTCCACGCCGCCCGGTGCTTTCCGCCGCCGCCGCCGTCTGGTCGCCGACCCATGGTGCTTGCCGCCGCCTCCGCCGCCGCGCCGCCACGCCGCCGCCGCCGCCTGGTCGCCGTCGCCCATTGCTTGCCGCCGCCGCCGCCGCCACGCTACCACCGCCGCCTGGTCCACGCCGCCCGGTGCTTTCCGCCGCCGCCGCCGTCTGGACGCCGTCCCATGGTGCTTGCCGCCGCCTCCGCCGCCGCGCCGCCGCCGCCGCCTGGTCGCCGTCGCCCGGTGTTTGCCGCCGCCGCCGCCGCCGCGCTACCACCGCCGCCTGGTCCACGCCGCCCGGTGCTTTCCGCCGCCGCCGCCGTCTGGTCGCCGCCCCATGGTGCTTGCCGCCGCCGCGCCGCCGCCGCCGCCTGGTCGCCGTCGCCCGGTGTTTGCCGCCGCCGCCGCCGCCGTCTGGTCGCCGTCGCATGGTGCTTGCCGCCGCCGCCGCCTGGTCGCCGTCACCCAGTGCTTGCCGCCGCCGCCGCCGCCGCGCTACCACCGCCGCCTGGTCCACGCCGCCCGGTGCTTTCCGCCGCCGCCGCCGTCTGGTCGCCGTCCCATGGTGCTTGCCGCCGCCTCCGCCGCCGCGCCGCCGCCGCCGCCTGGTCGCCGTCGCCCGGTGTTTGCCGCCGCTGCCGCCGCCGTCTGGTCGCCGTCGCATGGTGCTTGCCGCCGCCGCCGCCTGGTCGCCGTCGCCCAGTGCTTGCCGCCGCCGCCGCCGCCGCGCTACCACCGCCGCCTGGTCCACGCCGCCCGGTGCTTTCCGCCGCCGCCGCCGTCTGGTCGCCGTCCCATGGTGCTTACCGCCGCCTCTGCCGCCGCGCCGCCGCCACCGCCTGGTCGCCGTCGCCCTGTGCTTGCCACCGCCACCGCCGCCGCGCCGACGCCGCCCTGGTCGCCGTCGCCTGGTGTTTGCCACCGCCGCCGTCTGGTCGCCGTCGCCTGGTGCTTGCCGCCGCCGCCGCCGACGCAGCCTGGACGCCATCGCCCAGTGCTTGCCGCCACCGCGCCGCCACCACCCTGGTCGCCGTCGCCTGGTGTTTGCCGCCGCCGCCGCCGCGCCGCCGCCGCTCTGGTCGCCGTCGCGTGGTGTTTGCCGCCGCCGCCATCTGGTCGCCGTCGCCTGGTGCTTGCCGCCGCCGCCGCCGACGCAGCCTGGACGTCGTCGCCCAGTGCTTGCCGCCGCCGCGCCGCCGCCACCCTGGTCGCCGTCGCCTGGTGCTTGCCACCGCTGCCGCCTTGTTCGCCGTCGCCTGGTGCTTGCCGCCGCGCCGCCGCCGCCGCCGCTGCGCCGCCGCCGCCCTGGTTGCCGTCGCCTGGTGCTTGCCGCCGCCGCCGCCGACGCAGCCTGGACGCCGTCGCCCAGTGCTTGCCGCCGCCGCGCCGCCGCCACCCTAGTCGCCGTCGCCTGGTGCTTGCCACCGCTGCCGCCTTGTTCGCCGTCACCTGGTGTTTGCCGTCGCCGCCGCCGCGCCGCCGCCGCCCTGGTCGCCGTCGCCTGGTGTTTGCCGCCGCCGCCATCTGGTCGCCGTCGCCTGGTGCTTGCCGCCGCCGCCGCCGACGCAGCCTGGACGCCGTCGCCCAGTGCTTGCCGCCGCCACGCCGCCGCCACCCTGGTCGCCGTCGCCTGGTGCTTGCCACCGCTGCCGCCTTGTTCGCCGTCGCCTGGTGCTTGCCGCCGCGCCGCCGCCGCCGCCGCCGCCGCCGTCTGGTCGCCGTCGCACGGTGCTTGCCGCCGCCGCCGCGCCGCCGCCTGGTCGCCGCCGCCCGATGCTTGCCGCCGCCGCCGCCGCCGCCGCCGCCTCTCCGTGCTCGCCGCTTCTTCTGCCGCCGTCTCTCAGTGCTCGCCGCTTCTCCCGCCGCCGCTGCCACGGTCACTCAGTGTTCGCTGTCGCCTGGACGCCCCAACTACCACCATCATCTACACCTCCCTTCACCCGCCCCCACTGTAACGTCATGGAGTGCTTCCTCCCCATCTACCTCCTCTCCATCACTGTATTCCCACATGTACGTCACTCCCACTACTACCCCTGCTACTGCACCTGCTCTGCTCCTGCTCCTGCCTCTGCCCCTGCTCCCAGCCCCCCTCCAGCTCCTTTCGCCCGCCGATACGACTTTCCCTCCTCCCCCCAGGAACTACCACTGCTTCCCCTGCCAGAGTCACCGTCCGCCGAGCCACAGTCACCGCCACAGAGCGCCCTGCCCTCTCATTTGGTGCTACTGCCTCACAGGAGGACCTTGCCTCCCACCACCTCCCCATCTATCCAGTCTCTCATCCCTCCTCCCAGGCCACATCCGCCAAAAAATCTTCGAAACGGCCCAGTGGCGACTTCTCCTCTACCCCCTCATCCAAAAAGTCACTCCCCACCCCTTCGCCCACTGACCCTGCTATGGATACCACCCCACCTCCCTACTCTACAGCCCTCTCTTTGTATACCTTTGTCCTAGCCAACTCTGATCCGAAATTCCTGGATTCCTTCACCCTCACCCTTAAAATCCGGAAGTACATCCCCAGTGTACCCAACACCCAACTTATCCCTTGCAGAGACTCTGTTCTCATCAAGTCTCCATCGACCTCCTTCCATACTGATCTCCTCCGGCGCCTTTCCTACATCACCTTTGGGCCCCATGCATCCCTCACCCCCTTCCTTACATCCTACTCTCCTTGTCAGCCCCAACCGCCTCATCGTCCGCCAACCCTGACAGCCATCATCACAAAACTCAGCCCTGTGGTCACAGCGGCTCAGGTGTTGGCGGAACTGAATGCCCACCCCGCTCTGGAAGTCTGCTCTGCCCGCCGTATTTGCAACTCCTCTGGCCCTACTTTCCTCATGCTTATCTTTACAGAGTCCGCCTCCTCCATCGGCCACCTCCTCATGCATGGAGCCCTGATTTCCAACTTCCGCCACCCTGTTGACCCGTCCCGTTCCCCTCCTGAATCCTACTGCTGCCAGTGCTGCCTTCTGTACAACGACCACCTCACCCAAAACTGCAAGAACCCTCGCACCTGCCCCCATTGTAAAGCCTCCGACTTCCTTAAACAGTGTCCCGACCTCGCCTCCCCTAGCCCATCCTGCAACACCTGCAATGAACCTCACCCCACCTATTCCTCCAAACGTAAAGCCAAGCCCCCTCCTACCAACCCTGAACTCACTGTCCCCGTTCGCCCCATTGACCCACCCATCTACCCTAACAATTCCCTCTGCCCTCCCCCTACAGTAGAAAACATCATCCAGTTCCTCACCATCGTCCTGCAGAACATCCACCCCTTCCAGTGCCCCCATACACTCCAGTAAATTTCCCTTGCTGCCCGCTCTGCTGTCCACTCAAACAGCTACGCCACATACTTCACAACCAGGCCCACTTTACCTTCGCCCGCCTCGACACCCTCGTTTAAGCCCCTCTCTCCCCTTCCCGCACCCTTCCCACCTGTAACCTCCTGGCGTGTCAACAGTATCGTCTCCTCTACCTCAACATTCGCTCCCTCCCTGTAAACAGATACCTCTTCATGCATACCCTCTCCCAGCACCAAGTTGACTCCTTCATCCTTAATGAAACCCTCCTCCAAGCCCATCATCTTGTCCACACCTCACCTTATCTCCTTCACCATGCTGACAATCCCTTCCCCTAGCCAGAGGAGGGGTCGCTATTTTTAGGGTACCTCCGGCATCTCCCTTTCCGGCCACTACCCCTCCTCAATGACCTGACCGAACACCTTCTCCTCAACCTATTTTTTCACTCACTCACCAACACCTGTGCCACTATCTATATCCACCTGGCAGCTCCTCTCCCCTTTGACTTCATTTCCCATGTTGACCATACCTTCTCCACCTATGTGATCGCCACTGACCTCAACATCCAGAGCCGTGACCCTGCCACCATTCGGCGGTGGCATCAGTTCCTTGCCACCCTCCATGGTGACGTTGTTCCTCTCCACACCCATCCTGAAAGTAACTCCATCCCCGATGTTATCCTCGCTTCCCCCTACCTCCTTGGTCTCATCGGTGTTGATGTCTTCGATCCTGTCGGTAGGGACCATCTTTCTGTCCTTCTCACCATCTCCTCTACCTGTCCTGCCACTGCAGCCAAACGCCCAGCTGACCCTCCAAAGTCTGTCCATGACTACCACAGTGCCAATTGGGATGCCTACCTGGAATCCATTGCCTTACAGGTCGAAAGCCACCCCCTTTCCTTTCACCACCCTGATGTCATCATCCATGCCTCTTCCTTCCTTCAGAAGACCATAACTGACGCTGTGGAGGCTCATGTCCCTACCAAACTCATCCACCCTCACCACCCTATGCTTCCTCCACAGGCCGTCCTTCTTCTGTGTGAATCCCGCAGGCTCTACCACTCCTTCCTTCGCACTCGTGACTGGGATACTCTCACCCACCACTGGCAATTACAGCCACATATCCGGAACCTCTTTACAGCAAAGAAACGCCGGGACTGGCGCCAGACATGCACACGCTTCAACTCCACCCTCCCTGTCAACTCCTCCAAGTACTGGTCAGCGTTCCACCGTCTTACTGGTAGCCATCCCACCCCGCATTACCCCATCCTCCATGACGATCGACCCTTACCTAACAACTTCAGTAAGGCTTCCCACCTATCCGAGGTCTTCTCCATTCCTGACGATCCCCATTTTGATTACTCCCTCTTCCCCACTGTCCTTGACCGCACTGAAACCTCTTTCCCCCCGCTCGCCCCTAGCTTCTAGTAGTTGGATCGGTTGCCCCCCTGAGACATCAACACTCCCATCACCACAACGACATCACACTTGTCCTCCGCTCCAAACGCAACACCGCCCCTGGTCATTATGGCACCACCTACCGTCACCTCAAGGAATCCCCTCCATACTCCCTGTCTGTCCTTGCTACCCTGTATAATGTCCTCCTCTCCACTGGATTTTACCCCTACCTGTGGAAGACTTCCGGTGTCCTGCTGTTCCCTAAACCTAACAAACCCCCTTTCATACCTCTTCCTATCGTCCAATCTGCCTCACCTCCATGTTCAGTAAGATCTTCGAGGGCATCCTCATTCGCCGTATTCACCGCCACCTTAATCGGCACCGCCTCCTACCTCTTAGCCAATGTGGCTTCCAGCCTTCCTTCTCCACCGACGACCAGCTCCTTAACCTTACCAATCTTCTTTCCCTCCAACTTAACTCCCGTCGCTCAACTATCTTTGTTTCCCTTGATCTCCAGAACGCCTATAACTGTGTCTGACATCCTGGGCTCCTCTTCAAACTTCAGACCTATGGTCTCCCTATCAACTTCGTCCATCTTGTTGCTTTCTTCCTCTCCAATCGTCCATCCTATGGGACTATCCACAATTCCAACTCCCATACTTTATACCCTTCTTCCGGTATGTCCCCTCTCCTCTAACTCCTGTACACTGCTGGTATGCCCAAACCTCCCCCTTCTGTTCATCTTCTCCAGTTAACTGATGACACCGCCTTCCTAGCCCTCTATCCTACCGTTCAACAGTCCCAACGTACCCTCCAAACCCAGCTTGACCAATTCACCACTTGGTGCAACCAGTGGATTCTCCGTGTTAATCCCTCCAAGACCCAGGCGATCGTCATAGGCCGCAACACGTGCTCCTTTTGTCTCCATGATTTCTACCTCACCACTTATGGCCGTCCTATCCACCTCACTCCTACCCTCAAATACCTTGGCCTCACACTCGATCGCCACCTCACCTGGACTCCCCATCTCCTTACCATCCAAAACAAAGCTCACACCGCCTCCACCTCCTGAAACTCCTGTCCAGCCGGACATGGGGTCTGCATCCTTCCACCATCCTTCACACCTACAAATTCTTCATCTGCCCCATCCTCTGTTATGCCAGCGCCGCTTGGATTTCTGCCCCTCCCCGGTTCTATCCAGCCCTCCTAATCCTTGAACGCCATGCGCTATGCCTCGCCTTCCGCATCCGCCTTCTGTCCCCCACGTGCATCCTCTATGACCTCATCCCCTTCCCCCACCTTCTCCTTTTCCTTGATCACATCCTCACACTTTATAATGTCCGCCGCCTTGATCCCCCTCACCCCTGGTTTCTCCCATACTCTAAACCCCCAACCAGTTGCCACGCCTTTACCGTTGTGTCCCACCCTCTCTCCATCTCCACACCCTCCATCTCCTTTCCCAACACAACTTCCACCATCTACCCCTCCCAGATGATGAGTTTCGCCCTGACATCTACTCTTCCTACCAACTCTAACCCCTTCTTCCTGCCTCCGCCTCTGGGCTGCCTTTCCTCCCCTTCCCTCCTCCTGACCTGCTTCCCTCTCCCACTCCCCCTCCATCTCTTGTGCCTCCTTCCAGTGGCTCTGCGATCCCTCCTGCCCTGTCTTCCCTCTTCCTCTCCCACCTTACGTGTCTCCTGGCTCTTCGTAAACCCCCTGATGCCCCACCTCTCTTCATCCCGCCGCTTCCCCAGCTGCCCCTTGCTCTCCCCTCCTTTTCCATACTCTCTGACCTTTTCCCTCGGCAGGTCCCACCTGGCAGTTTTATTGTTCGTCGTGTGTGCTCCAAGTGGGTTTTAAGTGTTTGTTCCGGAGTGTTTTTACTACTGTGGCCGACTTTTAACCTGTGCCTGCACATTCAGTGTCTTCTCTGTGCTTTAAGAAATGCCAATTGTTGTGTTTCTTTTTTAACTTTCTGGTGACTTCTTTTAGCTGTCCCCCATGAACGTCTCCATGTCAGTGTATATTTTACCTCCATTCCCTCCCCTTACTCTGTTTTATGTTCCCCTTTTTTATCACCTTATGTATGTATCATTTTATTCTTGTCTTAGTTGTAGTGTCACTCGGCTGAAGAGCGGCGGATTGTGCTGCTGACAGCCCTCCCCTGCCCATATGGGGCAGGGGAATGAAATCACAATACACAAAAAAGTTTTAGTGCAATTTAATTACAAAGAAATTAACAGCATTAATGACAGACACATGCTAAATGAATCGTCTGTATGTCTTATCGTGTGAACAACGGTTTGCTTCATCTTTGTGACATTACGTCTCTGACAGCCCTCCCCTGCCCATATGGGGCAGGGGAATGAAATCACAATAAACAAACAAAATTTTAGTGCAATTTAATTACAAAGAAATTAACAGCATTAATGACAGACACATGCTAAATGGATCGTCTGTATGTCTTATCGTATGAACAACGGTTTGCTTCATCTTTGTGACATTACGTCTCTGCAACAGCGTCAGTGCTGTAAACTATATATTTGACATATAGATGGTTAGATGCTGGCCGCGGTGGTCTCGCGTTTCTAGGCGCGCAGTCCGGAACTGTGCGACTGCTACGGTCGCAGGTTCGAATACTGCCTCGGGCATTGATGTGTGTGATGTCCCTAGGTTAGTTAGGTTTAAGTAGTTCTAAGTTCTAGGGAACTAATAACGACAGCAGTTGAGTCCCATAGTGCTCAGAGCCATTTGAACCATTTTTTTGATGACTAGATGCCAAATGAAACCCTATGTAGCAGTAAATGCCTTCCTCAAAACACTAACATAAAGTAATGTATAAGATTTATTTTCCTATGTTGTATACAGTCTGAGTTGTCTGACAGCCTAATTGAACGAGTCCATATATCTGGGTCCCAGTGCGTAAATAACAACGTAAGGGCGTTTTTTCAATTAATGAATTTGAAAGCTTAAAGCATTTTGTCTGCTGCTTCAACTGGTCGTAAACTTCTGTTTCCAAAAAATGTTCATAGTTTTACCTTTATTTCTATTTATGCATAGCAGTAGGAAAAGTTTCGATATCTGATACTTTGTGTCCTGTTTCGTTCAAATGAGCTTAAAAGTCGAGGTACTGGTACGTTAGCGTCGCAAGTTCTTGTAATCTGATAGCAAATGGTCACACCATTGGACAAGTATAGCACAGTGGGCATATCTTCCTACCTACTCGACATACTTCAGAGCTAGAAAGCGGCGTAGCTTTAATTCTGTTATACAGAACGTTCTGTTTTAAAGGATTTTTATGGTGGTAGTCAATCCCTACTCTAGTTTGCTTAAAGAAAGAGTTATTTGTCACTTCTACAGTCTTTGTAATTCCTTGATAGTACTTCACATAAGGTATTAGTTTGGTATTAAAAAAATGTTGAAATAGCGGGTTGAAAAAGGTAATGCCGCCTGACTTCTTTTCAGGTTTTAACTGACTTCTCACTTCACAAATGAACGTCAAGAGGTTCCCATATAGTTTCCAATTTAACAGCTTGCCTTGACAGAAAATTCCCACTCTCCACATCGAGCGATACACCTACTTTCGATTTATCAAGAACAACGTAGTAGCCAAATTAGGAAAACCGTCTACAGTTTTTCTGTTCCCTTTCAGTACTGTCCATAGCACCGTCGTCAACTCTAAAAACGTTTAATGTTTCCCTGTGTTTCCCCGTGAAATTACAGAATGGAGTGACACTTCTGAAAGAAAACATCCGTTTTCCATAGGTTTTTATTACTTAAAGAATGAGTTTTATGAGGGGGACGAAATTGTATAGTTCCGAATTCATTATATAAAATCATATTTCTTTCTCTCCTGCACAGTGATTTTCTGTTTGTGATACCACTCTGTATCGAATCATAACAAGGAAGCCATTTATTCACCAACTCCGCTCAAATAGTACTAAAGTGTAAACAGTTGAAGATGCAGATAGCAGAAAATAATCGACCAAAAATCATTGCAATAATAACAGTAAATTTTAGTAGTGTTATTGTCGTTGTTGTTGTGGTTTGATGCAGCTCTCCACGCTACTCTATCCTGTGCAAGTTGCTTCAACTCCCAGTACCTACTGCAACATACATCCTTCTGAATCTGTTTAGTGTATTCATCTCTTGGTCTCCCTCAACGATTTTTACCCTCCACGCTGCCCTCCAATACCAAATTTGTGATCCCTTGATGCCTCAGAACATGTCCCACCAACCGATCCCTTCTTCTAGTTAAGTTGTGCAACAAACTCCACTTCTCTCCAATCCTATTCAGTACCTCCTCATTAGCTATATCAATTACCCATCTAATCTTCAGCATTCTTCTGTAGCACCACATTTCGATAGCTTCTATTCTCTTCTTTTCCAAACTAGTTATCGTCCATGTTTCACTTCCATACAAGACTACACTCCACACATATACATTCTGAAACGACTTCCTGACATTTAAATCTATACCCGATGTTAAGAAATTTCTCTTCTTCAGAAACGCTTTCCTTGCCATTGGCAGTCTACATTTTATATCCTATCTACTTCGACCATCATCTGTTATTTTGCTCCCCAAGTAGCAAAACTCTGTTACTACTTTAAGTGTCTCATTTCCTAATCTAATTCCCTCAGCATCACCCTACTTATTTCGACTACAATCCATTACCCTCGTTTTGGTTTTGTTGATTTTCATCTTATATCCTCCTTTTAAGACACTGTCCAATCCGTTCAACTGCTCTTCCAAGTCCTTTGCTGTCTCTGACAGAATTACAATCTCATAGGCGAACCTTAAAGTTTTTACTTCTTCTCCATGGATTTTAATACCTATTCCGGATGTTTCTTTTGATTCCTTTACTGCTTGCTCAATGTAAAGATTGAACAATATCGGGGAGAGGCAACAACCCTGTCTCACTCCCTTCCCAACCATTGCTTCCTTCCCTCGACTCGGATAACTGCCATCTGGTTTCTGTACAAACTGTAAATAGCCTTTCGCTCCCTGTATTTTACTCATGCTACCTTCAGAATTTAAAGGAGAGTATTCCAGTCAACATTGTCAACAGCTTTCTCTAAGTCTACAAATGCTAGAAACGTAGGTTTGCCTTTTTTTAATCTAGTTTCTAAAATAAGTCGTAGGGTCAGTATTGCCTCACGTGTCCCCATATTTCTACGGGATCCAAACTGATCTTTCCCAAGGTCGGCTTCTACCAGCTTTTCCATTCGTCTGTAAAGAATTCGCGTTAGTATTTCGCAGCCGTGACTTATTAACCTGATAGTTCGGTAATTATCACATCTGTCAACGCCTGCTTTATTTGGGATTGATATTATTACATTCGTCTTGAAGTCTGAGGCTATTTCGCCTGTCTCATACATTTTGCTCACCAGATGGTAGAGTTTTGTCAGGACTGGCTCTCCCAAGGCCGTCAGTAGTTCTAATAGAATGTTGTCTACTCCCGGGGCCTTGTTTCGACTTAGGTCTTTGAGTGCTCTGTCAAACTCTTCACGCAGTATTGTGTCTCCCATTTCATCTTCATCTATATCCTCTTCCATTCCCATAATATTGTCCTCAGGTACATCGCCCTTGTATAGACCCTCTATATACACCTTCCACCTTTCTGTTTTCCCTTCTCTGCTTAGAACTGGGTTTCCATCTGAGCTCTTGATATCCATACAAGTCGTTCTCTTTTCTCCAAAGGTCTCTTTAATTTTCCTGTAGGCAATATCTATCTTACCCCTAATGAGATAACCCTCTACATCCTTACATTTGTCCTCTAACTATGCCTGCTTAGCCATTTTGCACTTCCTGTCGATCTCATTTTGGAGACGTCCGTATTCCTTTTTGCCTGCTTCATTTACTGCATTTTTATATTTTCTCTTTTCGTCAATTAAATTCTGTATTTCTTTTGTCATCCAAGGATTTCTATTAGCCCTCGTCTATTTACCTACTTGATCCTCTGCTGTCTTCACTACATCATCCCTCAAAGCTACCCATTCTTCCTCTACTGTATATCTTTCCCCCATTCTTGTTAATTGTTCCCTTATGCTCTCCCTGAAACTCTGTACAACGTCTGGTTTAGTCAGTTATTCTAGGTCCTATCTCCTTAAATTCCCACCTTCAGTCTACAGTTCATAACCAATAGATTGTGGTCAGAGTCCGCATCTGCCCCTGGAAATGTCCTACAATTTAAAACCTGGTTCCTACATCTCTGTCTTACCATTATATAATCTACCTGTTAACTTTTAGTGTCTCCAGGGTTCTTCCACGTATACAACCTTATTTGATGATTCTTGAACCAAGTGTTGCCCTTGAAACTACTGAAAAGGCTGCTGCCTCTCTTCAGGAACCACACGTTTGTCAGGCCTCTCAACAGATACCCCTCCGTTGTGGTTGCACCTACGGTACGGCTATCGGTAACGCTGAGGCACGCAAGCCTCCACACCAACCGCAAGGTCTATGGTTCATGGGGGGGGGGGCTAGTGTTATTACTGTCTAGTATTTCGGGAACATTCTGAAGGTACTAAATGCACTCCGGAAATTGGAAAATGTGCTGCCCTAGGGCAAGAAATATCTTACAGTTAGAAAATTCATGAACCAACAGCTTCTTAATTGAACTCCTTTGCTAAATCTTTCGAGTGGTATGGTCCACACAGAGAATGTGAAATCTGGCCAATGGACATAAAAGATTAACGCTAGTAGGAAATGATGGAAACATATACATCGACGACAGTTTTGAGAACGAGTTGCACTCGGAGAAAAAACAAATCAGATGGTCCTTAACGAATTAAATGACGGAAAGCAATTTTTTATGTGAAAACTCTTCAAGATTGTTAAATAAAACAAACGTTATTAACACTCTGCATACAAATTCTTAATGTCTATAAATTTATTTTCCATTGAAGTTACCCTGGTGACGAACACATTTCTCCAAACGAGACACAGTCTTTTGGTATCGTTTCTATAGAACGATTGATTTAGTTGACGGAACCACAGCGTCACCTCTGCTTGCACTGCTTCATTATTATGAAAGTGAAGTCCTCGAAAGTGCTCTTCAAGTTTTGGCAACAGATGAAAATCGGGTGGCGCCAAGTCTGGACTCTATGGAAGATAATCGATGACAGTGAGCCGAATGAGTCGGATGGCTATAGATGCCGCAGCACTCGTGTGTTCTGGCGCTGCCAAGCTGAAAGAGAGGGAGCTCCGTATGCTGACGAGCTATCCGAACTCGAATCTAGAATATAGCACGCTGCTCCTCGCGCACCGTTGTAGTTACGTTAAACACCGTCGGAGCCCTCTAGCGGCAGTGGGCTGCCAGTATGTAGATATAGAGACTAAGGTTGCAGAATGCCAATGATGTTTGTTTCATTTTGAAATCTTTTCACACTAAAATATCGGAGATATTAGTTTTCAGCATACCCTCGTTGTTTAAACAAGGCTGAGTTTCTGCGAAGCGTCGGGTGCAAAAGCTATCAAGAGATATAAGTGAAAGGTTAGATTGAAATTAGTGGTATATCATGATGAGGCCTTGTTCAAACTTAATAAAACTCCTCTCTTCTCAAATTTTGTGTACAGCCAGTAATGCAATAGGTAGATAGACAGTCTTCAGATGATCACATAACCAGTACTCCAATCAATAACAAGTCAATTCAGCTGATAGTTTATTGGTGATTTCTCGTGATAGATTAGTATCATTTGCTGAAAGCTTTCCATTCATATTATTCATACTCTTCAAATGGTTCAAATGGCTCTCAGAACTATGGGACTCAACTGCTGTGGTCATCAGTCCCCTAGAACTAGGAACAACTTAAACCTAACTAACCTAAGGACATCACACACATCCACACCCGAGGCAGGATTCGAACCTGCGACCGCAGCAGTCGCACGCGAGACCACCGAGGCCTGCTATTCATACTCTCTAGGATTTTTTGTGTCATTGCCGGCATTGTTAGTTCAGCAGAATTTTTGTGCTGGCGAAAACGACAACTATGCTGAAGGTTGAACTGTTTCCTTTGCTCTTTGTACATCTCTAATAGTTGGCTGAAAATGTGGCTAAACTGTACTGTGGATGCTTTTGTGTGACGTCATAAGCGAGTGACTGCGTGTAAGATCGCTCTCTACGCTTTTATATATATTTTTAGGTTTCATATAAATATTTTAACGGTTTTTGTGATAATAAGTAATTTATTAGTGGTTTCTTCATTCACCTCTGCCTTTCTTGTGTTGTGACCTGATGTTTGTGAGTGTTTCGTATCGAGCAACATAACCTCTTACCTGTGTTTACATTCCACGCTGACCAGTTGCAGTTGTAGCGGCGCATCGAAAGCTAAGTACTAATTAATTGTTTGTGTATAGTGGTTTATTTAGGAACTTTAGTAGCCTTCAACCGGTGTTTTGTTGTGTTTTATAGTGAAATTATTTCAGAAGAACCTTTTGGGAACTGTTTCAGCTTCCTTACTGTGTAATTAGACGTTTGATTCTCTTTCTGTATTAGTCTTTTGTTATATTCACATTTGTTGTTTATTAATACTGTTAATAATAGTAGTTACTTCCCTTGTAGAGCAAGTTTGTGATTACTGTAGTCAGTTTCTTAACATCTTCTTATTGTAGTAGCGGAACTTTTACCATGAGTGAGAAGTGTGGGCTTTGCCGTAGGTTCGTGATTAGTGGATTGCGGTGTGAGACTTGTTCGAAGTATTTTCACTGGGGGGAATGCAATGGAGAAGCCAGTGGGCTTTCTGGTGAGATACTCTCCTGAAACTGCAGGTTATGTAGGAAGAGTAAGATGATAGAGCAGCAGGAGCGTAAGATCTGTGCCCTTCAGGTGCAGTTGGAAAACGCACAGGAGGAGCTAGATAGTATGAGGAGGGAGAAGAGGGTTGGGGAATGGGAGCTGGCTGTTGGCAAGAGATCTGCTAGGAGAAGAAAATTTTCAGATAGTTTTACTATTGATGTTTACAATAGATATGACCAACTGCCAGAGTCTAGTGGAGAGGAATCTCTAGTAGACTAGATGTAGGAAGTATGTAGCAGACCTCAGTAGTTACGGTGGCTAGAACAGTTGCAAAGTCGAAGAGGAAGAAGAAGGCTCTGCTGTTACGTAGTTCTCATGGCAGAGGTGTAGGCCAGCAGTTGCAGGAAGTGCTGGGGAGTGAGTACCAGGTCACCAGCATTGTGAAGCCTAATGCAGGATTGGCTCCGGTGACTGTTAACATAGGGGGGCTATGTAGAGATTTTACTAAAGAGGATCAGGTAGTGATAGTGGGTGGGGCTGGTAATAGTATTGATAGGGATGGGGAGTATGACATAGATGGTGACCTGGAAAAGATAGCCACTCAGACTGGCTACACAAATGTGCATTTCGTGGAACTGTTTCAGTGTCACGATCGGCCTCATCTTAATACAGCCGTCAGGCGTAATAACATGAGGCTTGGGGGTGCGCTGATGACAGAAAGCATGGGTCACATTTCAATGGTGTCGGTGGAGTCTAACAGCAGGACGGGTTTCACTAGACATGGCCTGCACCTCAACAGGCATGGGAACAAGAGTGGCAAGATATTTATAGCGCTGATACCGTAGACGATAAAATAATGGTTTTCTCAAGACTTTTCTCGTGCTCTTTGAAAGTTGCTTTCCGTTAGAACGTTCAAAACAGGGTACTGGCACAAACAGGCAGACTGGGTGGCTGACTAGAGGGATAAGAATCTCTTGTAGAAGAAAGTGGCAATTATGTCAAAACGTTAGAAATAGTCAGAATCTAAATGCAGCAGCCTATTACAAACAGTATTGTAAGGATCTCAAAACTGTTAGTAGGAAGGCAAAAAGTATGTGGTAGGCAGATAGAATAGCTAAGTCTCAGGATAAAATTAAAACAATATGGTCAGTCGTAAAGGAAGTGGCTTGTCTGCAGAGACAGGTCGACGATATAGAATCAGTGCGTAGTGGGAATGTCCGTGTTACTGATGAGTCGCATATACGTACAGTATTTAATAATCACTTTCTGAATATAGCAGGTGAACTAAATGGAAACCTAGTCCCAACAGGGAATCATATAGCGCTCTTAGAAAAGAGTGTTCCGAGACTGTTACCTGAAATGCTCCTCCATGATACTGACAAGAGGGAGACCGAGTTAATAATTAAATCACGAAAGACCAAGAACTCTCATGGATATGACGGGGTATCTAGCAGAATACTGAAGTATTTTCTATGTATGGCCGGCCGCGGTGGTCTCGCGGTTCTAGGCGCGCAGTCCGGAACCGTGCGACTGCTACGGTCGCAGGTTCGAATCCTGCCTCGGGCATGGATGTGTGTGATGTCCTTAGGTTAGTTAGGTTTAAGTAGTTCTAAGTTCTAGGGGACTGATGACCACAGCTGTTAAGTCCCATAGTGCTCAGAGCCATTTAATTTTTTTTCTATGTATGTTAGCCCAGTACTTAGCCATATCTGTAACTTTTCCTTTAGGAGTGGTCGATTTCCTGACCGATTAAAGGACTTGGTAGTGAAGCCACTTTATAAAAAGGGAGACAGGGATAATATTGACAATTAGAGACCTATTTCTATGCCATCGGTGTTTGCTAAGGTTATCGAGAAAGTAGTATATACAAGGTTACTGGAGCACTTAAATTCACATAATTTGCTGTCAAATGTTCAGTTTGGTTTTAGAAATGGTTTAACAACTGAAAATGCTATATTTTCTTTTCTCAGTGAGGTTTTGGACGGATCAAATAAAAGGTTGCGAACGCTAGGTGTTTTCTTTGATTTAACGAAGGCTTTTGACTGTGTTGACCACTAAATATTACTGCAGAAGTTGGACCATTATGGAGTAAGGGGAGTAGCTTACAATTGGTTCGCATCTTACTTTAAGAACAGAAAGTAGAAGGTAATTCTCCGCAATATTGAGAGTGGTAGTGATGTTCAGTCCCAATGGGGCACTGTTAAGTGGGGCGTTCCCCAAGGGTTGGTGCTGAGGCCACTACTGTTTTTTATTTATATAAATGATATGCCTTCTAGTATTACAGGTGATTCAAAAATATTTCTGTTTGCTGATGACACCAGTTTGGTAGTGAAGGATCTTGTGTGTACTATTGAAACAGTATCAAAGAATGCACTTTATGAAATAAGTTCGTGGCTTGTGGAAAATAATTTGATGCTAAATCACAGTAAGACTCAGTTTTTACATTTTCTAACTCACAATTCAACAAGAACCGATATTTTGATCGGACAGAATGGGCGTATTATAAGCGAGACGGAACAGTTCAAGTTCCTAGGCGTTCGGATAGCTAGTAAGCTGTTGTGGAAAGCCCATGTCCAGGATCTTGTTCAGAAACTAAAAGCTGCTTTATTTACCATTAGAACAGTATCTGAAGTAAGTGACACTTCAGCACGAAAAGTAGTCTACTTCGCATATTTTCATACGCTTATGTCCTATGGTATTATTTTTTGGGGTAATTCTTCGGATTCAAAAAGGGTATTTTAGACTCTAAAACGGGCTGTTCGAGCTATATGTGGTGTACGTTCGAGAACCTCTTGTCGACCCCTATTCAATAGTCTGGGAATTCTGACATTGCCCTCACAGATATATTTTCTTTAATGTCGTTTGTTGTTAGCAATATTAGCCTATTCCCAAGAGTTAGCAGCTTTCACTCAGTTATTACTAAGCAGATATCAGATCTGCATGTGGAGTGCACTTCCTTGACTCTTGTGCAGAAAGGAGTGCAGTATTCTGCTGCATCCATTTTCAATAAGCTACCACAAGAACTCAAAAATCTTAGCAGTAGCCCAAACTCTTTTAAGTCTAAACTGAAGAGTTTCGTCATGGCTCACTCCTTCTATTCTGTCGAGGAGCTCCTGGAAGAGCTAAAAATTAAGCTAATTCCAGTGATTTTCTTTATTTAAACTTACGACTTGTCACCTGAATATGTTTTTTTTTATATTTCATTTTATCTGTTTCTAATATCGTGTTATAATTTCATGTATTCACTCGCTCCATGACCATGGAGACTTCTCCTTAATTTGGTCCCACGGAACAATAATTAAATAAATAAATAAACTATTTTTAGCTGGTGTACTCATTTCGCTCCGTGCAGCATTAATATCTTCAACAATACAGTTGCTTTCCACTTCACTGTTTTCCTCGTTCGAAAATATGTTAGTAATAGTTTTTCGTCCATTATCTGTTTCTTTCAGAACTTCACCATGATTTTTTGACATTAACAGATCTCAGTGCAGCTTTTTTAAATAATTTGAACTCGCATCAGAAAATATTAATACGAAAATCATCGATCTTAGGTCAGCTAAAATGCACAGTGTTGTGTTCGCTACTGTTACCCGTAAACTGCATAACGTGAAAGTATGTAACGCAGAAAGAGTAGTGTACTCCTGAATCACTAAATAAAAGCGTAAGGGAAGCAGCTTAGCAATCAATACTTTAAGCAGTGAAAGGCAACAGTAAATCTCCTCTTACCTGGATTATTTCCATACTCCTTCATCTTGGACTGATCTTCACAATTTTTCTTGATTGGTTGATAGTATATCAATTCTTCCTATCATTTTCATTCTCCAGTTTCATTTGTATATAACGTCCATGTAACAATGCTTTCAACAGTTCCTCGATCACGAAAAGAAATATTGGCAATTAGTACATGGAAACAACTGCAATTTTTACAAAAAAAGCATTTATCGTTTGTTAACAATGGTCCCTCAAGGGCGCCATTGCAAGTTGTAAATACTACCTTACCTACCTGAGAAGGTGGAAGGAAAACAAGGAACGTAAGGAATACAGTCGTAGTCACCTACCACTTCCCAGCAGATAGTCAAATCAAATCAGCCGAGCAGTGTTTTTTTTTATTCCAATTGTGTTTTCCTACTACTCCAGAATGATGTCTGAGGAAAACGCAGAGTTGGAGACATGGCCAAACGTAACTTCGATAAGTCGAGTCCATAACGCAATCGGTCAAGCATGTATATTGTATAGTTAATTGAGTGTCAGACGTGGTATCTGAGAAACTGCAGGCGCACGGTAGGCCTACATGATCTGATAATTTGTTGATCAGTGTTTGGATCACGCAAATGGCGGACGAGTTCCACGTCAGCTTTTCTGCATTTCTTTCAGGAATAGCGGCAAACGATCCTGATAAATACAGATTTCATCACATGAAGAAACAAAACTTTCTTGGCAGTGTTACAGCTAACTAGTGATGAAAATATAACGTTAGACTGAAATTAGAGGTTAGGGTTGCAAAGCCTCTTATCCTTAATAACATGATCACGAAAGCTTTGTTCACACTTACCAAATTCCTTTGTTCTCATGTTTTATATATTGCAACTAGTGCAGTCGATAGAACGGCGGATTTGGTCTTCAGATAATCACCTAAACAGTATTTCAGCCAACGACAGGTTGGGTATCACAGTATCCTAACAACACCAGCATTCTCAAAAATGTTATAGAACTCATTATCTTAAAAAAAAAGACCAACTACCGGCATTACTTTTCATACCTCACAATGTAAAGTCACCAAAATGCCGCTCTCTGAAATGCAGCGCTATCCCCTTCGTGGCGGAACACTCTTTTACGTTCCGTATTTGAAAGGAGTCAAAGGGAAAACCTAGCGTATTGTTTGCCGCGGCGGCGTCATATTTCAGCCGATGACAGCAGGTGGTGACACAGCGCACCGCCCTTGCAATTAAAATGTCACGCTACATTTTACCACGCTTTCATGGAAACCGGAGATCACAGCAGAAAGGACCGGTGCTGACAAAGTAGTTTCCTTTTTCTGTGTGTTATGTGAAAGGGAAATTAAAATATTACGCCACGTTTACCCCATTGAAGTGCAGTTTTGCCGAAATAGAAGTGGAAAAGCGCTATGAACAGCAGGCGTTCACTTGTTTTGTGTTGTATCTGGCACCAGTTGAAACGGCACATCACATCAGGACACATGCAGAACTACACAATAGGAACTGATACACTAAAACCGAGGAAGCAGTGCCCTCATTTCCACATTATAAGGACCTACAGAGATAAAATCGCAACAATAGGCTTCAGAAATTTTCTCTAGCTTTTGGAGCACATTACGGTTGTGATATAGTTTTCAAAGACTTGCAATCAGATAACGCAGAAAAGACGGATGACATTCCTTTGAAATATAGAAATCCATGGCGGCAAATGACGACGAAGCAAGTACTCAATTCAGTCTGTAAGGTCTGTAGGACTGAAAAGATGTCATCGATCTTTCGGAAGAACATCATCCATTCAGATAGGTTGGTAGCAAAAGTTACTTTCGGACAATCAGCTTGACAGTTCATTTATCCAAGTAGCTGATCAGAATAAGATGTAGAAGAACGACAAGTGGACCATTAGTTGATAACCAGTCTGACTTTGGAAAAGAAAAAAGGTACCAGAGAGCAATTCTCACGTGCTCTTGTTAATGATAGCCAGGATGGAATCAAGACAATTTCATACGATTTGTTGAGCTAGAAAACATATTCGACAATCTAGTGTGATACAAGAAGGTTGAAATCCTCAGAAAAAAGTTTGTTCACTCTAGGGGAAGATAGCTAATATGCAGAAGGTACAAGAATCAGTAACAGCTTACTGAACACAGAATAAGCACTCAAAATGAACGAAAGAAAGACGAAAATAATAAGGAGAAGCAGAAATGTGACCAGTGGAACACTTAATATCAAAATCTGGAATGCCATAATATACTTGTTGATGAAATGAAGAAGCTCTTCCGCTTTGGAAGAAAAATTACACATAACGAAGCAAGGAGAATATGAGAAGCATCCTGACACATGTGAAGAGAGTATTTTTGGTCTACATGTATCATATAATTTAAGAGGGATATTTCAGAGAATGCACACGTAGCAGCTAGAGCACAGCAATGTATAAATGCCAATCACATGCTGTAGCAACGCTGCAAAACAGGAGAATACCAGCGTTCAAGGTGTATCAAAGAAGGTTGTTAATATTAAGTTAACTGGTAAGAAACGAAAAGAAAAATTCAGGAGGAAAGGATCTTCATCATTTTCTTTGGGCCTCTGTCCCGCTTCAACGAGAGGTTGACCATGCTACTATGGATTTGGCGGTGTTAGTTGCAGAGGGTGGCTGGATGCCCTTCCTGTCACCACCCCAAACGGAATTACTGTACCCCTATATGAAGATGGTATCTGTTCTTTCGGACATTTCCGAAAGAACAGATACCATCTCCATAAAGATGAGGCTTACCGGCCAATGATCTTCTTCAGTGCGGGTGCACTCACATTGCCCGAACTCTTACGGGGATCAATAGATTGACTTCCGCGAGTAATGAGTATTATGGGAAGGGGCACTACAAATGTAGTGTGTGGATAGTGCGTTGGGAATGTGGATCTCACGGGGAGCGTGCCAGAGAAAAGTCCTTACAGTCTCGCTATCCTCTGTGCCTCAGTGGCTCAGAAAAGTGGTGTGTCTGCCATGTAATCAGGAGAGCCCGGTTTCGAGTTCCGGTCAGGTGCACAGATTTTCAACTTCCCCGTTGATTTTTATCAACGCCTGTAAGCAGCTTAAGGTCTGGATTTCATTGGAATTTCATTAGTGTACCAAATATGTCTGCATCTATTGTAAGCTATAAAGTAGTGTAAGCGTTTTCCAACGTCTACGAGTCGTGTAACTAAGGCGGAACGCGGCGACCAGCCTGGTATTCACCTACCAGGAGTGGAGAACTGCCTAAAAACAACATGCAGGCTGCCCGCATAACGGCCCTCGTCGTTTAATCGCCGGGCTGATTCGATTCGGGGTCAGCGCACCTACCCGAGTTCACAAAGTAGTGCATTAGCACTCCCGGCTACCCTGGCGGGTGAAGGAAAGGAAATTGTGGAAAATAATTACTAGAAGAACCAACAGCATGGCAGGATCTATTTTCACACATCAGGAAATGACTTTGACATAGTTCCAAAGGAAGCCATGGAGGACGAAAGATGTGCTGGAAAACAAAAATTGGAATATTTACAATAGGACGTAAGGTTTAAGTACTACTCTGAGATGGAGAAGTGCAGGAGAGCAAGTCGTGGCAAGCTGCATCAAAAATACTCTTATTGTGAACACACAAACACAAAGTAACTGCAAGAGATAAACGTGGCGTAGTTGCTTGCAAATACTGGGTACGGCAGAATAACTATGAACCTAGAGTCCAAAACAAACGTTTACACATCTACCGCCAAATGATCTGTGTAGATACCTCACCAAATTACAAACCTTTGCTAGTATATTAATTTGTACACATCGAATATAACAAACCACATGCAAAATTAGCATATCGAAACATTTTTCAACGATATCGGACTTTCTGTTGAGCGTCACTGGACATTAGGTCACGTAGTTGAGACGTATTTTTTTCTGTAGTTATGTGGTGGATATCAGGGCACAACGGCCGTAGCGGCACGATGGGTAGTCGGTATGATTTCTTTAATTTGCTAGTAAAAGTGTCATCTGGTATGCACCTTTGTGTCAAGAATCGCATTGTCTTTTCACAAATACCGTTAGTGTGCTTCGAGTGGAAGTATATTTTGCTTGCTCGGAAAATGTTTTATATTCACCAAAACCACGCTCTTACGAAATCCCTAAGTACAGCGATTACAGTTCTTAGATTAAGGATTATTTTGGCGTTGTACGCGGTGATAACTGTTCAAAAGGTTATCACAAACGAACTACCATGATTCAAGCATGGTGTTGTGTCCCAATGGATCACTTAATTGAGGGCACGTCGCTCTACATGGCCAACCTACTCAGCTGTCCTTTTCTGCGTAGGTAATCTTATTAACTTTAATTGTTACAAAGTAATCAAAGTCAAGATGTTATACAATCCATCGCCTACGGATGAAAATCGTATCCTGTACTGATGTTTAAATCGGTAAAGTCAATGTGATGTTTGATTGTTGTTTTTAATTTCTTCTTTAAAAACCGTAACTTGTGTTCGAGTATTCAACTAAAATGATTGTAATACAAAGGTCGAATTAGTACTTACGGGATGGTAAAAGACAAGTATCTTCGAATGTAGTCCTTTATGACCTCCTCCCCGACTGCAAGTTCAACCCTTCGAAATGTACTCATCTGCGTTCTGCCGTTTTCTTTTTCGGCTGCCTCAACATTATAAAAAGAGAACTAAAAGAGCAATTTTTCTGAAGTAACTAACAGATTACCGGTGATAGAGAGCGAACAAATGGCTTCACAGACAGGAAAAAAAGGACACTTTAAAGCGAAAATGGATATTATGGTTGAAAAACATTTCCCAAGAATAAGTGGTCGTTATCAGGCCAAATCACATGATAAAACTCCTCAACTAAAGAGCAAAGAAAAAATTTGCATTTCTGAGAAGGTTCATCGAGATGAAGAAAATAAGAACGAGGATTTGAAACCATTTTCTCATAGCGATCCTGGTGATAAATAGATTCAATTCACATCTTGTTAGTGGTGGCTACATGTTTTAGCTAGCAAAAATTACGTGAAATGACGTTTTGTGAATGTTTGAACTATGTAGATCCTTTCGGACGAAGATTCATAAAAATTTTGGACATACATTTCAGTCAAACTTTAATTATAACGATGGAAACTCTTTCGTCGTAAATCTGCAGCAGTTTGTATTTAAACAAATTGAGAATACTAAAGATGATACATTTTCAGTTACATGAATGTGTTGTGTGTGCTGTTTTGGACATATCCGAAGGCACAGATACCACGCAGAATCAGCAGCTTTGAAGTATTAATTGTAAACTGAACCGGAGCATCAGCTGGAGATCCCGTGTACAAATTTTCGTTCGTCGCCACTAATTCCACGTGATGTCCCGCTGCAGCTGACAGCAGTGATCCCTTTAAACTTACATATAATGGTACATTTTCAGTTAAATATGCAGTGTCAGAACTGAATTAAATAAAAGATCATAAGGGGCAACGTCTGCGAACTATTGCAACAACTTGCCCTGTGTGACGTTGCTTGACCAAGATGCTATTATAGTATAGAAGATTTTATGAATAGACAAACAGTGATTATTTAGTTGTAAAGGTGTTGAAAGAACGTTCCAGTGCTTTTGCATAAAAATATCAATGGAAATATTCACAATACAGGCTGTAAAAAAATCAAGAGGAAAAGGGGCCAGCCTGCCTCGGTCACCACTATATTGCAAGCAGCAAAGTGACGTACGGGATGCGTGTACTTCAAAGTAATATTTGTAACTGCAAGTCATGATGAGACCGAGAGCCGCTGAGTGATCTAAACCAGCGTCAATACTTAAATCAACCAAGGGAAGTGTACGCGACAGAATGTTAGTCACTCCTATACAAGAGGGCACTTACCACTTTGAAGCGCTGTAGCTGGTGGAGCATCCGAACGCGTGCGTCACGAGCTTGAACCCAGCTGCGGCTTAAATTTTGAACAAGAATCATCACTAATGATAGTCGAAGGCCTCTGGCATAAACAGCCATCCTCGTTGTGGCAACGACTTTGTCAAAGAAAGGCTTGATGCGGACAGAGGTTCGGGGAACCCTCTTGACCTTAGGAAACTGCCATAAAAGGAGGAAGCATTAGAAATGACCCACGGCAGGAGGATGCAGATGGCAGTCTAAACCACTGCATGAAAGAAACATAATGTTACGCGCCCTGGAAAAGGAACAATATGTGATGATGATCTCTCTACTGGCCAAAAGATTCCGGATTAAACCAAACAGTACCAAAAGGGGAGGAGGCAGCGCTAGGGGTTGCTTTACGCCCACATTCGGTAAATGCTGTAATTCTTTCACGTAATCAGTATTTTAAAGTTTTGTAAAAAAATATTTCTTGTTTTTAATGCTGTGTCTGTAACTGAACTTTTACAATGAATGTCCTATCCGATGAATAATAGGATTAAAAGATATTTTCAGGTTATCGACAGGACTACAAGATGTTTTCTGGATGTTGGCACTACTTACAAATAAGTCTCACTTTCAGAAATATGGTATTAATAAAGGACAACGAAAATGTATTGGTATGACCAGAAATAATCACCACTCGTATGTGTGGTAGGGAATTGACTAGGGGGGGGGGGGGGAGGGGACGTAACCATGAGAGATGGAATGAATAATGGAGGAAAGAGGATTTTAAAATTTTATGAAGGAGGCTATAAAATCATTAAAGGGAAATGCAAAGGCTCAGTCTAGATGTAATTGGGGACAATGAGGTGAAACTGAAAGAAGATAATGATTTCGGGTCAGACGAATATAACGTAATGTCAGAAGCTGAAAATAGTACAGCCGGAGAAGGATTTGTAGTGAGTAGAAGCGTAGGTTAGAGAGTAAATTTCTTTAACTCTTCAGTAATTGGATTATTCTTATTAAAATCGACAACAGACCAACTCCAGCTACATAATTCATTCCTATAAATCGACATCAAAGGAGTTGTTGAAAGTAGAGAGTCTTTGTGGTCATTAAACGGATAGCTCAGTATATTATGCGGGACTGGAACTCCATGAAAGGAGAGAGAACTGATGAGAACGTTACGGGAGAAGATGAACTCGATAGTAGACATGAGAGAGGAGTAGAGTTCTGCAGTAAATTTCTGCTGATAATAGGGGAACACACCATTTGAAAATCACAAGAGGAGGAGATATTCCAGGAAATGGCCTGGAGACACGGGACACGGGAATTTACCTGCTGTATTACAGCGTGGATGAGCAGAGATTCCGAAACTAGATACTGGATCCTAAGTTGTGTCCAGAAGCAGATACGGAATCAGATCATTATTTAGGCGAAGAGTGGGGTGTAGTGTAAGAGAATCGTGAGGAAGAATAAATGTGCAAATTAGTGAGATAACGAAGTAGTGACGAACAACTACGTGCGTTTGAAATTATCTAAGCCTGTAGATGATGCGATAATGAATACCGTGGAAAGTAGGCCTGCTGAATAGGAACGGACGAAGGAAATGGACAACGAAAGAAGGTAGTAAGTAAAGAAACACTCAGGAAAAGACAAGAGTGTAGGAATAAAAGTCATTTAAGGATTAAATAAATAGGACGTGCAGGGAAGCTGAGGTGAAATCATTACAGGTAAAAAAAAGGGGGAACAAAACGAAAAATAAGTTATAGTCGGAAGGACATACTTAGCAAACAGGAAAGTGATAACAACCTGAGGTGAAATTAAAAGCATAGGTGTCCACATTAACAATGCAAGAGGAATTCCAGTGTTGAATATAAAAGTGAGAGCAGACGCTTGGAAAGAATAGACTCAACATCCCTACGAGGAGGAGGAACTGTGCGCTGACGAGATAGAAGACGAAAACAAAGTCGATCTGGATGACACTGCTTAACCAATTTTACAATTTGTAAGGGTTTTGAGAGACTTTCAGTCAAATAAAACATAAAACATAGATAACATTCCTCTGACATTTCTAAATTCACTGGGGTGGAGATGATAGCAACGAATCAGCTATTCAAGTTACTATATAGAATTTATAGCTCTGGAGACCTACCCATGTACTACCCCCTCAACGTGGTGGGGAGGCGGGGAGGTAACTGAGAAGATCAAAGCGTTTATAAATTATACTTCGTTGTGGGAAACAGCAACAAGTATTTTTAACCAAAGGAGATAAAGAAAAGTGCTAGAAACTTACAAACTGTAGATAATATACAAGAAAACTGACAAAATTTCAAGAATGTTGTATATAGAACAGTAGGAGAAGCTTTCAGCAAAAAGAAAAATAGAATAAGGAAATGAAAAGATCTAACATTTGTAGCGGAGATGTACTGAAAGCCGTTAAATGTAAGCAAGGAGCATGTATGAAGTACTTCAACAATCCCACAGTTACGAACAAGTAGTACTACGAGGAGAGAAGAAATATACCGGGAGCTATGGGACAGATTTGTTTCTAATACAGAGAATGATGTTCACGGAAGGCAGTAAACGGCATATAAAGTTTTAAAAACTTTAAACACAACAGAAAAGGAGAAGGTACACATAAACAAAACTGAAGGACAACTTTGGGTAACGTATTACAAAATTTCTGGTGTGACCACACATCGCAACCAAACGAAATCGAACCAGTAGGTGAGAAGGGACTAGATGAAATACAGACTAACGAAATATCACGAGCTTTATAATCACTTAAGAACAGAAATGTGACAGGAATTGCTGAAATATGGAGGACAGATGTTACAGAAATTGAGAGAGTAATACTTTTTTAAAGGAACTAGAAACCTATGCAATAACTGCAGAGGAATAAGTTTAGAGGAATCTGCGTACGAGATATATCCTAAGATTTTAAACAGAAGACATAAATATGTAATGGATGTAGTACTTCATGAGATAAAAATGCGTTCTATAAAAGAATGTGCCAATATAGATACCATTTTTAATTTACTGCAAATAATGCAGAGGAATGATAAAGACGCCCATTACTTTTATTGGTTTTAAGAAAGCCTTCTGATAGTGTCAATGGACAGGAGCTGTAGAAGTTAATGACGAACTCTAGAGACACAAAAGATTTAATAAATGAGATGAAAAGTTTGTTTCAGTGTATATCTCGAAGGAAACATGCGTAATGAGGTACTAACCAACAATTGAGTACGGTAAGGTTGCTTATGTCCCAAAACTTGTTCAATATTGGTATTCACGAAACATTGCTTATACAGGAAAAAAAAATACAAAAAGATGTATACCTAGACAGGAGAATATTTTTAAATACCTTACTGTATGCTGACGATATAGTGATGCTATTAGTTCAAGTAAAGGACTTTCAGAGAGGAATTTTCTTACTGACACAAATAAGTTGAATATTTGACACGGAGATCACAGAAGAAATCACTGAGGCAGTGACCTTCATGGGGAAAGAACGCAACAGAATAAAAATAGTTATAGACGTGAAGATTTTAGAACAAGAAAAATATGTCAGTTTCCTGGTATGTGAGGTGAAATGTGAGAGATGCTAAGGACTCAACATATTAGAGAAGAATTGAAAAAAATTGTCCAAATAATAACATTCTAAACTGTAGAAGGAAACTGAACGAACGCCTAGAAAGAACGGAGAGCGAGAGACTCTCCTTACAGGCCAAAAATTATAAATGCACAAGGAAGGAGAAAAAGAACTAGTCCCCTACAAACATGGGTACCGTGACAGATCATTTGACCTTATACCTGAAGAGAAGAAGCAGAAGGAAAAGACGAAGTCAGGAGATACACCCTCTGTCTTCCAGGAAAATTGTAATCCACACAATCCCGAAGATACTAACTGTAGATAAATGCTAGACTTTTCGGACAACCAACCTAGCTGCTGATGCATCCAAGCGGATGTCAAGAGTAATATACAGAAGAGCATCAGAGAGAGTAGAGGATGCGGTACGTGACCGTCAGTTCGCTTTTCGAAAGGCAAGGGTGACAGACAGACAGTTCTGTCCTGACACTTGGTGATAAAAGAAAGGCTTCTGAGAAGCTAAGACACGTTCATACGATTATACGAATTTGTGACATAGAAAAAGTTTTCGACAGTGTAAAATGGTGCAACATGCTTCAGATTTTTAGGAATACATGTGTGAACTATAGGGCAAGGCGGGTAATATTTGAAGACGAAGAACGAAAAGCTCAGATTATCAAGGGTGTAATTTATTTCCACAGGGCGTAGAGCCAGGAATTGAAAAATTTTCTTGATGATTTGTGCGTTGGCAAAAGATTACTGATTTGTCTCCAATCAGCATCTCCGGAGGAGTAATGCAAAAAGAAAGGTAACTACGAAAAAGATATTGATTAACTTCCCAAAAGGGAAGAATAACTTGCAGAGCTACATGATCCAGTACCACAGCCGGCCGGAGTGGCCCAGCGGTTCTAGGCGCTACAGTCTGGAGCCGCGCGACCACTGCGGTCTCAGGTTCGAATCCTGCCTCGGGAATGGATGTATATGATGTACTTAGGTTAGTTACGTTTAAGTAGTTCTACGTTCCAGGGGACTGATGGCCTCAGAAGTTAAGTCCCATAGTGCTCAGAGCCATTTTAATCACGACAACAACAACAACACGGGATCCAGTCATCATAGAGTGGCTTCAGTAGTGTAATTGAGGAAGTTTCATAACTCTTTTGCCTAATGGATTTCATTATCGCTGATAGAGGTGGTGTTACACAGTGTTAGCGTAACATCTCCAGTCGGTTTTGACTTGACACTAGAATTCTGTGTGCTCTTTACGTCATCAAAATTGCAGAAGACCAGAGAGAGAGAAATGGGTATATTCTGATAAAAAATGTACGAGTAGTTTCTGCTCAGTCCGACACGTGCGGAAGTTTACTCATTGCTAATTAAGGCAGTTTTGTGATCCGCTGCTGGTAGATGTGGACAAATTCCGGCAGCTGCCACTCGCAGGTCTGTGCACAGGGAGAGGCCAACACCCGCAATAAGCGGTCGTGGCAGCTGGAATATGATGTGTGTGTGGAGGGGGGGGGGGGGCGGGAGGGGGAGAAGGAGGAGGAGAAGGGAGGGGCGGACAAACTCCCCTCAGCTTCGAACACCGCGGGTGTTACAGAAACTTTTTTAATAATTGCCCTGCGGCGACAAAATAGAATTCGGCAGTAACAGGCGGAGAACTGGTGACGGCAGTTAATGTCAAAGCATCACACACAACAACGTATAGACGCACGTGAAAGACAGCTGACGATTTGTGATCGTTTCTAAAAAATTCTTCAATCTTATTTAATCTATTTTTTGTGTTGGTTGACATACTCTGCCCGTCAGTCAGGAAGCCGTATTTTTCCTTCCTATCTATGGCACAGAGAAATAACCTGCCACAAGAACACTAAAGCTATTGACGTCAAGAAAAAAGAATCGCACAAACATTGAAGATCAACTCGTAACTGTAAACGGCTCTACGAAGTATTTCAACCCAAAGATTTTGTTGTTGTTATTGTTGATGATGATGTGGTCTTCATTGAGAAAACTCATCTCATGCAGCTCTGTACGCTAGTCCAGCCAGCAAGCTTCTTTATTTCTCACTTCATCAGTTTGAGACTACTTGCTATATGCATCTTTCGGTCACTCTCACAATTTAGACCCCCTCCCCTCTCCCCACCCCCACCCTTTGTGATGAAAAGTGTCTGGACATCTGGCTGAAAATGACTTAAAAGCTCGTGGCGCCCTCCATGCGTAACATTGGAATTCAATATGGTGTTGGCCCACCCTTAGTCTTGATGACAAATTCCAATTTATTTAGCTTACGTTCAATAAGGTGCCGGATGATTTCTTTGGGAATGGCAGCCCATACTTGCACTGCGGAAAGGTATCGATGTCAGTTGGTGAGGCCTGCACGAAGTCGCCGCTCCAAAACGCCCGAAAGGTGTTCTACAAGATTCAGGCCAGGACTCTGTTCAGGCCAGTCTGTTACAGGGATGTTATCGTCGTGTAACCATCCGTCACAGGCCATGCATTATTGCAGGTGATCGATTGTGATGAAAGATGCAATCTCCATCCCCGAATTGCTCTTCAACAGTGGGAAGCAAGAAGGTGCTTAAAACATCAATGTAGGCCTGTTCGATGATAGTGCCACGCAAAAGAACAATGAGTGCAAGCGCCTTCCATGAAAAACACGACAACACCATAACACAACCGCCTCCGAATTTTACAGTTTGCACTACACACGCTTACAGATGAGGTTCACCGGGCATTCGCCATACCCACACCCTGCCATCGGAATGCCACATTGTGTACCTTGATTTGTCACTCCACTCAACGTTTTTCCACTCTTCAATCCTCCAGTGTTTACGCTCCTTACACCAAGCGAGGCGAGGCGTCGCTTGGCATTTACCGGAGTGATGTGTGGCTTACGAGCAGCTACTCGACCATGAAATCCACGTTTTCTCACTTCCCGCATAACTGTCATAGTAGTTCCAGTGGATCCTGATGCATTCTGGAATTCCTGTGTGATGGTCTGGATAGATGTGTGCCTATTACACATTATGGCCCTCTTCAACTATCCAACTATCGGCGGTCTCTGTCACTCAACACTACGAGATGACCCTGTAAGCCTTTGTGCTGTACGTCTCCTTTCACGTTTCCACTTCACTATCACATCGGATACTGTCGACCTAGGGATGTTTAGGGGTGTGGAAATCTCGCCCACAGACGTATGACACAAATGACACCCAATCACCTGACCACGTTCGATGACCGTGAGTTACGCGGAACGCCCCATTCTGCTCTCTCACGATGTCTAATGACTACAGAGGTCGCTGACATGGAGCACTTGTCAGTAGGTGGCACCACAATGCACCTAATATCAAAAACGTATACTTTTGAGTGTGCCCGGATACTTTTGATCACATGTGTATATCCCATCAACTGATCTATTCTTTTAGCGCAGTTGCGCCATACAATTCTTTTAGCCCCTTGTTGGATTCAGTACGTGGTCGTTAGTTACTCTTGCAATCTTCACCATTTTACAGTAGCACCACATATCAGAAGCCTCGTTATAACTGCAGTCTACACAAATCAGTGCATTCTTCATCTAAGAACACGTTTGTGAGAATAATCAGACTGTGAAATAATTGTGGGATTCATCTACCACTGCATTCGGCGCTTGATTAGGCACAACAACGATGTTGCGATTAGTGCAAAAACAAAACAAAAATATAAAGCCAAAACTTCATCTGCAATGAACTTTAAGGAAGCAGTTTGACTAAAGTACGGATATAACTGACTGACCACATGTAGACGAGGTTTATTAGAATAATGTGAATTACGAGACAACGCCAAACGGAAATAAATGAAAAACATAAACTGAAAATGAAAGGGTGTTTGTAGAACTCTATTTCAAATTATTACTTTAACACCAAAATTTTTGTAACTAGTTCATAAATGCTCACAGTAATAATTATTCTGATTACAGGATTTTGTCCCCACAATAGGCGTGCAGTAGCGCTTCCGATTAATTGTCCAGTACTAGAGTTTAATGATTTCAATCGCTTACCTGCCCAATCTGGACCGCCAGATTTAAAGCAGAATACACAGGATGTAATGGTTATAAGTGCAGATATTTCTATTGGTCACTGAGGACAGTGTACTGAACAACATTACAACAGTATTTATGTCGTTTGTAGACTAATAATTACAACCATTACAAGTCATATATTGTAGGTTGGTTGGTAGCTCCACGTATATGTGGCAAGAGCAATCCATTCCTTTGCCTTGGGTAGCAAGTCTGGTGTTGAAGTGTGAAGTGTGGATGCGTGGACGGAAAACGTCTGGTCTATATTGACAGGCATAATCCACATAGTGGTGCAGTGTTACGTGCAAGAAACATCAACTAATATGGCTTTTGACTTGTTTGTGGGAAGACTGTTTGATATAAAGAAAAAAAGGACTCACACATTGACGTGTGTACATAGTAAGACGTTGTTGTTGTTGATGATATGGTCTTCAGTCCAGAAACTGGTTTGATGGAGCTCTCCATGCTACTCTATCCAGTGCAAGCTTCTTCATCTCCCAGTACTTACTGCATCTAAATCTACATACATAATCCGCAATCCACCAATCGGTGCGTGGCGGAGGATACCTCGTACCACAACTAGCATCCTCTCTCCCTCTTCCACTTCCTAACAGAACGAGGGATGACTGCCTATATGCCTCTGTACGAGCCCTAATCTCTCTTATCTTTGTGGTCTTTCCGCAAAATGTAAGTTGGCGGCAGTAAAATTGTACTGCAATCAGCCTCAAATGCATGTTCTCTAAATTTCCTCAGTAGAGATCAGCGAAAAGAACGCCTCCTTTCCTCTAGAGACACCCACCGAGTTCCTGAAGCATTTCCGTAGCACTCGCGTGATGATCAAACCCACCAGTAACTAATCTAGCAGCCCGCCTCTGAATTGCTTTTATGTCCTCCTTCAATCCGACTTGATAGGTATCCCAAACGGTCGAGCAGTACTCAAGAATAGGTCGTATTAGTGTTTCATAAGCGGTATCCTTACAGACGAGCCACATCTTCCCAAAATTGTACCAATGAACCGAAGACGACTATCCGCCTTCCCCACAACTGCCATTACATGCTTGTCCCACTTCATATCGCTCTGCAATGTTACACCAAAATATTTAATCGACATGACTGTGTCAAGCGCTACACTACTAATGGAGTATTCAAACATTACAAGATTATTTTTCCTATTCATCTGCATTAATTTACATTTATCTATATTTAGAGTTACCTGCCACCCTCTACACCAATCACAAATCCTGTCCAAGTCATCTTGTATCCTCCTAGAGTCACTCAAGGGTGACACCTTCCCATACACCACAGCATCATCAGCAAACAGCCGCACATTGCTATCCATCCTATCCAAAAGATCATTTATGTAGATAGAAAACAACAGCGGACCTACCACACTTCCCTGGGGCACTCCAGATTATACCCTCACCTCCGATGAACACTCACCATGGAGGACAACTGCAACCTACATCCTTCTGAATCTGTTTAGTGTATTCATCTCTTGGTCTCCCTCTACGATTTTTACCCTCCACGCTGCCCTCCGTTACTAAATTGGTGTTCCATTGATGCCTCATAATATGCCCTACTTACAGATCCCTTCTTCTAGTCAAGATGCGCCACAAATTTCTCTTTTCTCCGATTCTATTCAATACCTAATCATTAGTTATGTGATCTACACATCTAATCTCCAACATTCTTCTGTAGCACCATATTTCGAAAACCTCTATTCTCTTCTTGTCCAAACTATTTATCGTCCATGTCTCACTTCCATACATGGCTACACTCCATATAAATACTCTCAGAAAAGACGCCCTGAGACTTAGTTCTACACTCGATGTTAACAAATTTCTCTTCTTCAGAAACGCTTTTCTTGCCATTGCCAGTCTACATTTTATATTTTCTCTGCTTCGACCATCGTCAGTTACTTTGCACCCCAAATAGCAAAACTCATTCACTACTTTAAATGTCTCATTTCCTAATCTAATTCCCTCTGCATCACCCGATTTAATTGGATTACAGTCCATTATTCTCGTTTTGCTTTTGTTACTGTTCATCTTATATCCTCCTTTTAAGACACTGTCCATTCCGTGCAGCTGCTCTTCCAGGTCCTTTGCTGTCTCTGACAGAATTACAATGACATCGGCGAACCTCAAAGTTTTTATTTCTTCTCCGTGTATTTTAATTCCTACTCCAATTTTTTCTTTTGTTTCCTTTACTGCTTTCTGAATATACACATTGAATAACATCAGGGATAGGCTACAACCCTGCCTCACTCCCTTCTCAACCACTGATTCCCTTTCATGCCCCTCGACTCTTATAACTGCCCTCTAGTTTCTGTACAAATTGTAAATAGCCTTTCGCTCCCTGTATTTTACCCCTGCCACCTTCAGAATTTGAAAGAGAGTATTCTAGTCAACATTGTCGAAAGCTTTCTACAAATGCCAGAGACACAGGTTTGCCTTTCCTTAATATATTTTCTAAGATAATTCGTAGGGTCAGTATTGCCTTAAGTGTTCCTACTTTTCCACGGAATCCAAACTGATCTTCCCCGAGGTCGGCTACTACCAGTTTTTCCAATTGTCTGTAAAGAATTTGTGTTAGTATTTTGCAGCCCTGGCTTATTAAACAGATAGTTCGTTAATTTTCACACCTGACAACTCCTGCTTTCTTTGGGATTGCAATTATTATAATCTTCTTGAAGTCTGTGGGTATTTCACCTGTCTCATTTTTGACAGATGGTGGAGTTTTGTTAAGCCTGGCTCTCCCATGGCTGTCAGTAGTTCTAATGGAATGTTGTCTACTCCCGGGGCCTTGTCTCGACTTAGGTATTTCAGTGCTCTGCCAAACTCTTCACGCAGTATCAAATCTCCTATTTCATCTTCATCTACATTGTCTTCCATTTCTATAATATTTTCCTCAAGAACATCGCCCTTGTATAGACCCACTATATACTCCTTCCGCCTTTCTGCTTTCCCTTATTTGCTTAGAGCTGGGTTTCCGTTTGAGCTCTTGATATTCATGCAAGTGGTTCTCTTTTCTCCAAACGTCTCTTAATTTTCCTGTAGGCAGTATCTATTTACTAGTGATATGTGCCTCTACATCCTTACATTTGTCCTCTAGCCATTTCTTCTTAGCCATTTTGTACTTCCTGACGATCTTGTTACCCAAGGATTTATATTAGCCCTCTTCTTTTTACCTACTTAATCCTCTGCCACCTTCATTATTTCATCTCTCAAAGCTACCCATTATCATTCTACTGTATTTCTTTACCCCATTCTTGTCAATCGTTCCCTAATACTCTCCCTGAAACGCTCTACAACCTCTGGTTCTTTCAGTTTATCCAGGTCCCATCTCCTCAAATTCCTACCTTTTTGTAGTTTCTTCAGTTTTAATCTACAGTTGGTGGTCTGAGTCTACATCTGCCCCTGGAAATGTCTTACAATTTAAAACCTGTTTCCTGAATCTCTGCCTTACCGTTGTATAATCTGTCTGAGACTTTCCAGTATCGCTAAACTTCTTGCATGTGTACAACCTCCTTTTATGATTCTTGAACCAAGTGTTAACTATGATTGAGTAATACTCCAAAATTCAACCAAGCGGCTTCCTCTTTCATTCCTTACTCCCATTCCATATTCACCTACAACGTTTCCTTCTATTCCTTTTCCTACTGTCGAGTTCCAGTCACCCATGACTAGTAAATTTTCGCCTCCTTTCACTATGCGAATAATTTCTTTTATCTCATCATACATTTCAACTATCTCTTCGTCATCTGCTGAGCTAGTTGGCATATAAACTTGTACTACTGTGGTAGGCAATGGGTTCGTATCTATCTTGGCCACAATAATGCGTTCACTAAGCTGTTTGTAGTAACTTACCGCATTCCTATTTTCCTATCCATTATTAAACATACTCCTGCGTTACCCCTACTTCATTTTGTATTTATAACCCTTATTCACCTGACCAAAAGTATTGTTCGTCCTGCCACCGAACTTCACTATTTCCCAGTATATCTAACTTTAACCTACCCATTTCCCTTTTTTAAATTTTCTAACCTACCTGCCCGATTAAGGGATCTGGCACCCCACGCTCCGTTCCGTAGTACGCCAGTTTTCCTTCTCCTGATAACGACGTCCTCTTGAGTCGTCCCGTCCGGAGATCAGAATGGGGGACTATTTTACCTCCGGAATATTTTCCCCAAGAGGACACCATCATCATTTAATCATACAGTAAAGCTGCATGCCCTCGGAAAAAATTACGGCTGTAGTTTCTCCTTGCTTTCAGCCATTCGCAGTACCAGCACAGCAAGGCCGTTTTGGTTAGTGTTACAAGACCAGGTCAGTCAATCATTCCGACTGTTGCCCCTGCAAGTACTGAAAAGGCTGCTGCCCCTCTTCAGGAACCACACGTTTGTCTGGCCTCTCAACAGATACCCCTCCGTTGTGGTTGCACATATAGTACTGAGGCACGCAAGCCTCCCCACCAACGGCAAGGACCGTAGTTCATTGGGGAAGGGGGGGGGGGGAGGGAGGACATAACAAGATACCATACAGAAAAGTTTGTGTACGTATACCGATTATACCCTGTACAGAGACTTCGAATGATGCAATACTACAGACTGAAATTGGAAACACATCTACAATATTATCATAATGTACGCAACATCGTTATAATTCAGTTTTGATCCATTCGTCATTCAACATGAATTGTAATGTGAGTACAGTTACAATGAGAAATGTAAAAATGTTATTTTAATAAAATTAGAGGCTTAGCAGCCTTAATGAGAATTATCCTATAGGGGAATAATGCCGTCCGTCGACATTCTAGAAAGTCTGGACTCCGTAACGCACCTTAAACTGGCCACGTACTGCTCTGCGTTAACTGAGTTGCCGTTTTCCAAAACACACATGAGCAGGTGGCCATAGAATCAAAACGAAAGATCGTCATGACTTTCCCGGAGCTGGCGTGTCTGTCGTTTTTGCCACAATGACATAGTTGCGATGGTAAGCCTTTACACATGCTCAACAGATTCCCGAGCTGTCCCCACGCGATTTCTAAATTTTGGGGCCCTGAAGAAAGGTGTTCGGAACTGTCGATTTCCTTCGGACGGAGAGTTACGTGTCTGTGTACAATCATAGATCCTAGGCAATCGCAAACATTTTTCCATGTAGGCATTTACCGTCACGTCTCACAGATGGATTAATGTATTAACCGCTATGGCGATTAGTTTTGAAAAATTAAACAGTTTACATACATTTTTCATTGCGTTCCTTTTTCATTCGACTGCCGCTTACATATCCACAAAGTCTTTCGTGACGGATTTGTTACATAAATTGTTCTCGGTGTGATTTTCACGTTCATATCTATCACAATACGAGCCTTACAGTAGACAAAAGTATTTCGTTAGGATTTTGATTCAGAATTAATGCGACAAGTACACTGACAACTGTTACTACTACCTTCAATTTTAAAATTACGAAATTCCAATTTTGTACATATATGCACAAATCACTTCATTAAAATCAGAAATATCACATGGAGAGAAGGGAGCTATGGTCCGACATCGGAATATGAATGACAGGCAGTCCAGCTGAACGAGGCGGGGCAGTGATCAGCACACTGGGCTCGCATTCAGGACGATGACTGTTCAAATCTTTGTCCATCCATCCAGACTTAACTTCTTCATGATGTCCCTAGATCGAATAACCAAATGCCGGGATTGTTTCTTTGAAATGGTTCGCCGATTACCTACCGTATCCTTCACCGATCCTACCTTACTCTCGGTCTCTAACGGCCTCGTTGCCGGCAGGACGCTTAACTCTCATTTTCCCTACCTTTCGACAGATGACCACATGCGTTGCAGTACATACATTAATAGGAAAAATAACGATAAAATCTAGTCAAACATCTATCTTGACGGGATTTCTGCTGAGTAATTTTCAAGAACATTTTCATATTTGTATGAAAACAGTTTCAAAATATTCATCTATTTTTTTTTGTCAACGTGCCAGCAACAGAAGTATCTTCCTACAGGCTCCGTGCAAAAGTGACAGAGGTCAAAATAAATTTTGCATATGGGCGAAACTTTAATACTGAATATTGTGATCCAGAAATAAGTGATGATTCCAGTACATTGAGTCGATTGTATAGCAATTAAAACTAAAACAATGTTTCTACCATGAGGGTGCAGTATGTGCAGTCTATGGCAACCGTGACCCCTGCAAACGTTGCAGTACTTGTATTGTGTGTCTTTACCATAGTTCGGTAGCTTCTGGGTGATTTGGGAAAAAATGAAGTACGATCCGTGGCTCTATACAAACACTCTAGTGGAGCAAGGTACGAAAATATGGACGCCCCAGAGAATGACGATGTGATTAAAAGTAATGTCTCTAGACTCTCGAACAAGACTCTAGTGACAAGATCAGTTGAGGATTGGTACAGGAGATAAATAACATATATCTATATAACGGCTCGAAACCCTCCACAAAATGCCACATGTTAAGGCGGCAATTCCAAACTTCTACAGCAGTGCATGTGCCAACACTATGATCTTTTTTTTTCTTTATTGTAATTATAATCACCTCATACAAGGCGGGCTGGCAGCAGCATATTACGCTGCTCTTCAGCCTTCAGTGGTACAATAATATGACATATAGGTGGCACAGACAATACAATAAACGGCGGGCAAAAAATGTAGATACAAAAAAAAAAAACAATAAGCATGAAGCCGTTCACGCTGGACGAGAAAAAACACTAACACTTGTTGACACAGAACACATAACACGGATGACTGCAACGTGAACAATGGTGGCGTGACGGCGAAAGAACACTAAACACAAAACGAAGGCACACACACGAGACACTGATGGCGGTGATCTCCGGCGCGGGAATGTTCACTGAGCGTGTGCGAGCCCGGGGACCTGCCAAGGGAGGGGGAGAAGGGAGGGGAGTGGGACAGGGACAGGGGAGGGCACATGCCATGGGCAAGGGATACAGGGGGAGGTGAGGAAAAAAGGGGGGAGCCCGGGGGAAGAGGGGTGGAGGAAGGGGACGGGGGAAAAGGAAAGAGAAGGGAGGGAGGGTGCCAAGAGGAGAGGACACGGGAGTGGGGGTGGGGAGGATCAAAGTTGATAGGAGGGGTAGATGGAGGGGAGGAGGACATCATCAGGGAGGGAGATCTGGCGGATTACACATTGGGAGAGGGTAAGGAGGGTGGAGAGTGGAGACTGGGTGGGACGTGGGAATACAGGCACGGCAGCGGGCGGGGATGGGAGAGGATGAACGAGGAAAGCTGGTGAGGGGGGTCGAGTTTGTGGGAGATGTACAGGATCCATATCCTTTCAACGAAAAGAGGAGGTGGGGGAAAGGAATGAGATCATACAGGATCCGCGTGGGGGAAGGGAGACGGATGTGATAGGTGAGGCAGAGAGCATGGCGTTCAAGGATTTGAAGGGATTTGTAAAAGGTAGGGTGGGGGCTGAATACAGGCCGGATGGGCGTAGCAGAGGATAGGGCGGATGAGGGATTTATAGGTGTGGAGGATGGTGGAGAGGTCCAGACCTCATGTACGGCCCAAAAGGAGCTTGAGGAGACGGAGTCAGGAGTGTGCCTTGGCTTGGATTGTCCGGAGATGGGGGTCCAGGAGAGGTGGCGGTCGAGGGTGACGCCAAGGTACTTGACGGTGAGATAGAAATCAAGGAGGTGGAAGGAAGGGCTCGTTTTGCCTACAATGAATGTCTGACTTTTGGAGGTATTGACCTTGAGCAACCACTGGTTGCACCAAGCGGTGAACTGGTCAAGATGGGATTGGAGAAGGTGTTGGGAGCGCTGCAGGGTGGGGGTAAGGGCAAGGAAGGCGGTGTCATCGGCAAACTGGAGAAGACGGACGGGGGTGACAGCGGAGGCATGTCTGCCATATCCAAATGGTACAGAAGGGGAGAGAGGACAGAGCCTTGGGACACATCGGCGAAGGGAAAAAAGGTGTAGGAATCTGTGTTATGGATGGTGACGTAGGAAGGACGGTGGGAGAGAAAGCAGCCGATCAGACGGACGTAGTTAATGGGAAGGGCGAAGGTTTCGAGCTCGAAGAGGAGACCGGAATGCCGTATGCAGTCATAAGCTCGTTCGAGGTCCAGGGAGAGGAAGATAGTGGAGCGACGGGAATTAAGCTGGTCAGAAAGGAGATGAGTGAGGTGAAGGAGAAGGTCGTCGAAAGAGAAGGACGGCCAAAAGCCACACTGGGTAACGGGAAGGAGGCGGTGCTGGCGCAGATGCTGGTGGATGCGGCGGGTGAGGATAGATTCCAGGACCTTGCTGAATACTGAGGTAAGGCTCCTGGGACGGTAGGAAGAGACGGCGGACGGCGGTTTGCCAGGTTTAACGAACATCACGATACGGGAGGTTTTCCACAGGTCGGGGTAGTAACCGGTGGACAGGACTACATTGTAGAGCCTGGCCAAGGTGGACAGGAAAGAGACAGGAGCTTCACGAAGGTGATGATAGGTGACACGATCGTGACCAGCAGTGGTGTTGCGTTTTGTGCGGAGTGTAGCAGTGAGATCCTATGCAGTGATTGGGGCATTGAGTTCCATGTGTGCAATGTTGTCCAAGTACTGGAAACCAGGTGTGAGAGGAGGGACAGAGGTGTCAGTTCGATCGTGGACATCCGGGAAGAGGGAGTAATCGAACTGGGGATCATCGGGGATGGAAAAGACACCAGACGGGTAAGAGGCAAAGTGATTGTCCTTACTAAGGGTGTCAGGGAACGGGTCATCATCATGGAGAATAGTAGGGGGAGGGTTTAGTTCCGGTAAGGCGACGGAAGGCTGACCAGAAGTTGGACGAGTTGATAGGTAGGGTAGCATTTAAACAGGTGCATGTCTGTCGCCAGTCCCAGCGTTTCTTGGCCGTGAGCAAGTTACGAATGTGTCGTTGGAGTTGCCGGTGGCGTTGAAGTGTGTCTGGGACACGTGTGTGGAGGAAGGAACGGTAGAGACGGCGGGATTCATGGAGGAGGAGGATGGCCTGTGGGGGTAAGGTAGGACGGTGGGGGTGTGTAGCGACAGTAGGGACGTGGGCCTCCATGACCTCAGACAAGGTTTGCTGGAGAAAGGAGGCAGCATGGGTTACATCGTCAGGGTGAAGGCAGGTGAAGGGGTGGCTATCGACCTGGTTGGAGATGGTATCCCGATAGGCATTCCAGTTGCTACGGGAATAGTCATGGATGTACTTAGGGGGAGGGTCATGACGAGGGTCGGGGTGGGGGCGACGACAGTCTGAAACGGTGAGGAGGACAGGGAGATGGTCGCTACCAATAGGCTCCAGGACATCCACCATTATGCGGCCAAGGAGGTTGGCAGAGGAAAGGACAAAATCAGGAGTGGAGTTGGATTCGGGATGGGTGTGATGGGGGATGGGGATGAGGTCACCTTGAAGGGAGGAGAGGAACCAATGCCACCGCCGTAACTGGGCAGCGGAACGACTGTGGATGTTGAGGTCGGCGGTGATCACATAGGAGGAGAAGGTACGATCAATGTGGGAGAGGAAGTCGAAGGGAATAGGGGCGTTAGGGCGGATATAGATGGTGGCGCAGGTAACGGTAAGGCCGGGGAAGAAGTGACTAAGGATCAGGTGCTCTGTGGGGTCGGGAAGGAGAGGTTGGAACCGAACAGGGATCTGGCGGTGGTGATCAATGGCAACTCCGCCTCGCGCAATCATGAGGGGATTATCAGAAATGTGAAGGAGGTACGGCGAAGTGTTGCTAGTGTTGTGGGGTTGGAGGAAAGTTTCATTGAGGAGGAAGGCGTCCACGCAGTCGGTGGCAAGGGTGTGCAGGAAGAGGTTCTTGCTGGCAGGAAGGGAGCAGATGTTGTTAAAAAGGATACGGTGCTGTCGCGCCATGACAGGGATTTAGACAATGGTGTCAAGGCATGACAAGGTGAAATCGGCCTGATTGTTGGAGTAGGTGGCTTACATTTTCAGGTGCAAAACGCAACGGATGGCGAGGTATACTTGTTGGAGGGTGTGGGGGCGCTGAAAAGGATGAATATTCTGAAGGACGATGGGTATGAATCTGGTGATGTCCTCAGCGGTAGCGGGTTGACAAAGGGAATTGCCGGGAGTGGTGGGGGCGTCCAAAGGCAGACAGAAACGGTGAGCTCAGGAATGGTAGCAGGGGGTCGGGCTTTACATTTCTGGGTGTAAGTGGGGTGAGGGAGGTTACAGGTAGTACAGGAGTGGGGGGGGGGGGGACTGGATATTAGGGCACTGCCTCCTCCTCCATGATCGCCGTACCAAGCCGAGTGATCACGGCGGTGAGGGTCGGTGGGCGAAACGGGGGTGGGGTTGGCGGGAGGGAGACGGGGAAGGAGCAGGGGTGAGGAAGGCAGTAGGGCCAAAGCGGGTGACAGGGATGCGGGAAAGGAGGCCCGTGTGGAAGGTAGGGCTGGGGGAGGAGATGAGCACCATATCATGGCGAGGAATGAGGAGGAATATGGGGGCACCAGGCCAGGAAAGTTCTGGTGAAGGAAGAGGGTGGGGTTCCGGGCTTCAAGAAAGGAGGGATCAGGACGGGAGAGGAGGTAGCGGTAGGAGGGAGTGGTGGAAGAGGAGGGGGGCCATGCGGGGAGACATTCATGGCATCATGAGTTGAGGACGGGGGACGAGGCGGAGCCTTTTTGGGAGTAGAGGAGGCAGGGGTGCCACTGGGGCTCTTGACGGCGGCGGAGGAGGTGTGGAGGATGGCGAAGGCGACGGTGAAGATGATGAGGACGAGGGCGAGGGGAAGAGTTGAGCGTGAGCTGTAGCTCTCCGGGCAACCAGCCTAGTGGGGGCCGCAGAAACGGAAGGAGCAGAGGGAGGGAGGGAAGAGAAGGGATCAGAGAAGGCACGGGAGAGAGGAGCTGGGGACGGGGCCAAAAATATGGATGGAGATGGGAGAGTGAGCAGTAGGGGGATGGATCGAGGTTGGAGTGATGGGGCAGACCCACTATGATCATAACAAATGGTATGAAGTAGCCTATGTGAAACAGATTACGTGCGAGAAGAGATCTCAAGGCCTCTCCTCTAAATCGGCTTCAGATAGGACCTCCTGTAGCATGGGCTCGAATACACTGTCAGCTGACTAGGCAGCAGTGAGACACAATTTTTTGTAGTCTCCACCTTGAAATTACTGACATTTGTGTGTGGAGGCAACGAGGATAATGTTTGCTCCATAACTGTACCATAGACCACCGTCCTTATTAAGGCCCTCCAATCATGTTTTTGGCTAAAATCATTTATGTCCACATTAGAATGAAACGTCCGCCTAGAAAAATTATGAACGATAGTGCTGGAAAAGCTCCTACCTTATTTGATTTTGAAACAGCTGAGAAAAACTCAACGTACTCAGTCAGTTTTCTGTTTACTTATTCTGATGAATCACTAAACTATTGATGATCACTGACTACTGATGGGCATATTAGCAAATGAAAGATTTTGATAGAGAACAGACAATGTACTTACCTTACTAATGCTCAAATTCATCATATATATATGTTGTTACATAGTTCCGCGTAGTTAGCACATACACAACTTTCCCACTAGAGCGCGCCACGCTAAGCACAACAGTGCAGGCGCAGCGCTTGTCCATCTCCGTACTACAAGATGGCGCTGCCATAGAGACGGACCAAATTCTGCTTCCGCCGATCCGTGTATTAATATGTAACGCAGCCAATGAGATCGCTGCTAACATAGCACCTTTTCTCCTCGCAGATGACACTCGGGCTGTGATACATAAACGCACGAGGTATTATAACGAGTGTACAGACCTCTGATTATCAGTCTGCATTTGTCTGCACCAGTCTGTACCAGTCTGCATTAGTCTGTACCAGTCTATAGTTAAGTTACAGTCTGCACTTAAGAAGATAATCATATTCCTGTACCTAGCCATGAAGATAAATTTTTATAGACACTTTGTCTAGTGTCAGAGATATGTGAGAATAAGATGAACGTACCAAGACCAAAGAATTTCAGACTATCAATTGTAAATAGCATCCAGAATCAAGTTAAGTAATGTCTACGCTTTTTATTATTTTAATAAATGTGTGTGAAAATTAATCAAGTTCTGTTTAAAGTTGGTCACCGTCAATATGCTACACTAAGCGTGCAAGTGGCATATCTATCATCTGACCTAATGTCAGAAGATAAACACGCCACGATAAGACCACGAGACATATTTCTGACACTCGCACGCTTTGTTAGAGCTTCCAATCATATTTTGGGTTGGAATCACGTATGTCCACATTATACTGAAACTTCCGCTTAGAAAAATTATGAATGATAGTGCTGGAAAAACTCCTTCCTTATTTGATTTTGAAACAGCTGAGAAAAACTCAACGTACTCAGTCAGTTTTCTGTTTACTTATTCTGATGAATCACTAAACTATTGATGATCACTGACTACTGATGGGCATATTAGCAAATGAAAGATTTTGATAGAGAACAGACAATGTACTTACCTTACTAATGCTCAAATTCATCTTATATATATGTTGTTACATAGTTCCGCGTAGTTAGCGCATACACAACTTTCCCACTAGAGCGCGCCACGCTAAGCACAACAGTGCAGGCGCAGCGCTTGTCCATCTCCGTACTACAAGATGGCGCTGCCATAGAGACGGACCAAATTCTGCTTCCGCCGATCCGTGTATTAATATGTAACGCAGCCAATGAGATCGCTGCTAACATAGCACCTTTTCTCCTCGCAGATGACACTCGGGCTGTGATACATAAACGCACGAGGTATTATAACGAGTGTACAGACCTCTGATTATCAGTCTGCATTTGTCTGCACCAGTCTGTACCAGTCTGCATTAGTCTGTACCAGTCTATAGTTAAGTTTCAGTCTGCACTTAAGAAGATAATCATATTCCTGTACCTAGCCATGAAGATAAATGTATAGACACTTTGTCTAGTGTCAGAGATATGTGAGAATAAGATGAACCTAACGTCAGAAGATAAACACGCCACGATAAGACCACGAGACAAATTGCTGACACTCGCATACTTCATTAGAGCAACAAGTCAAACACTCTGATGGTGTGTGTACTGAAAGTCTTACAGTACGCACACCACAATATATATATATATATATACTCCTGGAAATGGAAAAAAGAACACATTGACACCGGTGTGTCAGACCCACCATACTTGCTCCGGACACTGCGAGAGGGCTGTACAAGCAATGATCACACGCACGGCACAGCGGACACACCAGGAACCGCGGTGTTGGCCGTCGAATGGCGCTAGCTGCGCAGCATTTGGGCACCGGCGCCGTCAGTGTCAGCCAGTTTGCCGTGGCATACGGAGCTCCATCGAAGTCTTTAACACTGGTAGCATGCCGCGACAGCGTGGACGTGAACCGTATGTGCAGTTGACGGACTTTGAGCGAGGGCGTATAGTGGGCATGCGGGAGGCCGGGTGGACGAACCGCTGAATTGCTCAACACGTGGGGCGTGAGGTCTACACAGTACGTCGATGTTGTCGCCAGTGGTCGGCGGAAGGTGCACGTGCCCGTCGACCTGGGACCGGACCGCAGCGACTCACAGATGCACGCCAAGACCGTAGGATCCTACGCAGTGCCGTAGGGGACCGTACCGCCACTTCCCAGCAAATTAGGGACACTGTTGCTCCTGGGGTACTGGCGAGGACCATTCGCAACCGTCTCCATGAAGCTGGGCTACGGTCCCGCACACCGTTAGGCCGTCTTCCGCTCACGCCCCAACATCGTGCAGCCCGCCTCCAGTGGTGTCGCGACAGGCGTGAATGGAGGGACGAATGGAGACGTGTCGTCTTCAGCGATGAGAGTCACTTCTGCCTTGGTGCCAATAATAGTCGTATGCGTGTTTGGCACCGTGCAGCTGAGCGCCACAATCAGGACTGCATACGACCGAGGCACACAGGGCCAACACCCGGCATCATGGTGTGGGGAGCGATCTCCTACACTGGCCGTACACCTTTGGTGATCGTCGAGGGGACACTGAATAGTGCACGGTACATCCAAACCGTCATCGAACCCATCGTTCTACCATTCCTAGACAGGCAAGGGAACTTGCTGTTCCAACAGGACAATGCACGTCCGCATGTACCCCGTGCCACCCAACGTGCTCTAGAAGGTGTAAGTCAACTACCCTGGCCAGCAAGATCTCCGGATCTGTCCCCCATTGAGTATGTTTGGGACTGGATGAAGCGTCGTCTCACGCGGTCTGCACGTCCAGCACGAACGCTGTTCCAACTGAGGCGCCAGGTGGAAATGGCATGGCAAGCCGTTCCACAGGACTACATCCAGCATCTCTACGATCGTCTCCATGGGAGAATAGCAGCCTGCATTGCTGCGAAAGGTGGATATACACTGTAATAGTGCCGACATTGTGCATGCTCCGTTGCCTGTGTCTATGTGCCTATGGTTCTCTCAGTGTGATCATGTGATGTATCTGACCCCAGAAATGTGTCAATAAAGTTTCCCCTTCCTGGGACAATGAATTCACGGTGTTCTTATTTCAATTTCCAGGAGTGTATATATATATATATATATATATATATATATATATATATATATATATATATATATATATATATATATATATATACGACAACCATCTTTTTAAATTTCCTTTTTCTGGTGGACACACGTCCAGATCATCTGCTTATAGTAACCTCTCAAGACTCTGGCATCTCTCTCTCCACATCCTGCATTACTGGCGGCCCACCTCCAACTGCACAACGCTACGCGCTGTTCACATCCAGCTGAACAACACAACAGAGTATATTCCAACAATGAGTCCATCTAACCACAGACTGCACACAGAGCAGTCAGCGATTTTCACACAGAGCAGTACGTGTCGTTACCAACATGAAAACCTAAATAGCCTACTTTCAAGATCCCTTCCGGCAATACGTGGGAGGATGACTGTTCTGAAAAATCGGGACAACAACTTTGCACGCATTGCGACTCCAGTTAGTGAAAGTATTAGAGTGAGATTAACCCAATGGACGACAATGCGCGCCCTCACCATCACAACCTTCTGAACAGTTTCCAAGTGGACCAGAGAATCTGGAATGGCCTCCAGATCTCAGGTGCATCAAGAATGCATGGACAATGGTAAAACGAGCGGTTTTAAATCGTCCTGTCCGTCAGAGACCTTACAGGTCTTCAGAAAGGACGCTATGGGAGAATGGGACAATATCGTACACAATTATCTGTATAATCTAATAAAGAGCATGCCCTACCGCATTCAGAAGTGTCCCAGTTACGAGGAACGCGAATTAGCTTTAAACAATGTTATGAGAGATGAAAGTGAGAAGACACTGTACTGATTGCAGTGGAATCTCTTCTGAGTTTTTGTTTTTGTTGGTTTGTTGATTTGGGGGACAGGACCAAACAGCGAAGTCATCGATCCCATCGGATTGAGAAAGAATGTAGAAGGAAGTTGACCGTGCTCTTTCAAAGGAACCATCCACGCATTTGCCTGAAGTGATTTTCGGAAATCACGGAAAACCTATATCAGGATGGCCGGAAGCACGTTTTGAACCATAGTCCACCCGAATGCGAGTCGAGTGTGCTGACCACTACGCCACCTCGCTCCGTTTTTGTTTTTGTCCATTTGTTTGTGTTTACCAAATGGATATGTGTTTAGCTTCTTAATTTTTGTTTTGTTTTTACCGTACCTGACAGGACAAAATTAGTTTTGTTTCTTATTATGTCCAGTATTGACAATAAAGCAATAAGCAACATCTATTGTCGCCTATGAAGCGTAAAACCTACAATCTATTTTCCGCAATACATAGCATCATAAACACCTTCACGGAGAAACAAGGAAGTTATTGTGGCATTCGCATTGCTAATTGAGAGGATCCTCATCTCGTAATTCTTGAGCGTGCTCAGTCCCATCCGACAGTTCTTTTTCCACTGACGTCAGCGCCACGCACATTGGAGTGAGGGGACGTTTATTGCCTTCATGGGATCAGAACTTAGCAATAAGAGTAAGAAAGACAAACAGTGCCAAACCGATGGGAAGCAGACGCGGATAAAGCCAGGAAGAGGCAAAGGCCACAAAAGGGTGAGGTGACGAGCGAGGGAAGGCAGAGGTCTAATAAACGCAGGGCAAGCTATTCAAAACGGAAACTAGAGACGAGGCAGCATGCGGTGCACGCGCCTGGACGTATTGTGACGGCTTGGTAGGTAGGCTGGTCTCGTACGCAGGGAGGCCGAAAGATGAAGCGACTGATATAGAAGAGGAAGCGACGTGGGGACGGCTGCTGAATCACGCATGGACAGCGGCGTAAATCGTTGATTTACAGAAAATTCGTCGAAAGTAGCTGTAGGAAAAATAAAATACGCACCCACAATATATTTACATGAGACAGACTGTGACAGCGACAAACAATTCACAAGTTACCGTATGCACAATTACGCAATTCACTTTGCCAGTTTCAACATGCGATTTGACTTGCGCTGGAACACATTTCATTTGGTCCACCTTTCTTGTGTAACGTTTCGCCAATAACTTTATTGAATACGACCAAGAAGCAAATCATTTAACGAAGTTCTCTTGCAGAAGCTTTTCATCCTAGAAAATCACTAATCGTCAGTGGAGTATAATGGAGTGCTAATAACTCAAACATACACTCAAAAATCCTGTGAAGTTTATTGTTGGAATAGTAAATAGTATTTTGTGTGACCCACAGATTACAAAGAAAACAAAAAGACAAATCTTCGACACAGCTATCAGAAGCATTATGACATATTGGTCAGAAGTATGGGCAGCTAAATCGTAAACAGGAACGATATTGATGGCAAACAGAGATGGACTTCTGGAGGCAGTCCACTGGGATATCTAGGCGTGAAAAAATTAGAAATGAACCAGTCAGGAAGAAAATGGACGTTACAAATTCAACAACATATTTTATAGAAGAAAAGTAACTGCTATGGTATGGATGTACAGAAGGGATGTCAAAGGAGAGTTTACTACAGAGAATTGTGGAATGGGAGCCACCAGGAAGAAAGAAAGGAGAGAGGCTGCCGACCACATGGATTCAAGGAATCCAGACCTCTTTCAGAAGAAGAAATAGTGAAGAAAACTTATCGACAGATAGACAAAAATTGAGTATGATAATCAAAATTCCCGTGTAATCTTGGCGTACCGGAAAATGTAAAATGTTACATTGTGAAACTGGATAGTAATAACAAGCGATTTCGATTATTTCGTCGTAATCTGGGTGAATTTAAAGCTCAAAGTCATATATATCACGAGTCCGTTACTAAACGTATGTTAAATACATAAAAAATCTATCGATGGGGTGGGCCTGGAAGGAACAACGGTAACGACAGCTCGCCGTGTCATTCTTAGTCCTTAGGCGTCTCTAGGTGTTGATGTGGGCCAGCGAGACATGCGGGCCCTGCAACGAACTCGTGACGTCACACTAGTCGCCTTGCCCACCACACTTCGCAACCGTTCGGCTGCGTGCAAGTCCTACAGGAATCCAACATTTCATTGGAGAGATACCCTCTAAAGATGTTAATTTCGTCGATATCTATCAAGAACTTGCATGCATTTAAACAGGGAGTCAAGAATTGTTAAACTCGTGTGAAATAGGTGCTCGTTCACCACCTTCGGTGGCTGCTGGCACTCGTAAGACGTGTAGTGCCACCTGCTGCGAAGTAAGCGCGACGGCCTGTCTCTCTAGTAGAAGTAGACCCCAATACGGTTACGGAGGGGCGTGCAGCGAGCACACTGCTCTCCCGGCGGTTGTGTTTTCGTGACCGGTGCCGCTGCTTCCCAGTCAAGTAGCTCCTCAATTGGCCTCAGACGGGCTGAGTGCATCCCGCTTGCCAACAGTACTCGGCAGGCCTGGACAGTGACCCATCCAAAGGCTAACCACATCCGACAGCGCTTAACTTCAGTGATCTGCCGGGAACCAGTGTTATCACAGAGGCAAGGCCGTTGGCTCCATCTTATATATCGGTATATAGTTAATATTCTTTAAGGTTCTCAGAAATTAGGGACACTTGACGTATACAAATTTGGGCTGTAATGCCTGACAGTGTGACCAAATAGTTGAAATTACGTGCAGTGAAATTAAATTTCAAGCCATCTGTTTGGTGGTGATGATGAGGTCCTATACTCTGAGGAGCGTAGGGGACGATGCGGGAAACCCGTACCGCTGTAATAGGCAAGGTCCTAGCGGAGGTGGTTTGCCATTGCCTTCCTCCGACCGTAATTGGGATGAATGATGATGATGAGCAGGACACAACAACACCCAGTCATCTCGAGGCAGGGAAAAATCCTTGACGCCGCCGGGAATCGAGCCCGAGACCACGTGCGTGGGAAGCGAGAACGCCACCGCAAGACCACGAGCTGCGGACTGTTTTGTGGCACATACAAAAATTTCTTATCAAAGCTACTGAGGAAAACATGATGTTTATGTCAAATACACTGAGTAAACACTTTCCTTCACTTAAAATATTCTGTCGGTAATGTACCCTATACAAAAGAGAGTATAGTGAAATAGATTCGAAATGCGACTATTCCGAGAAAAAGATTTTAACACTATCATTCTGTTAGTTTATTTGGTATCTTAAATATCTCCTTCGTCTGGAGCGTTTTTATGTTTTTCTGTCAATGAATACGTGATAAAATACAAAGGAGATAATTTCGCAACATAACCAGAGTAAAATTTAAGAGAAATCCCGTAAATTCCGCGTGTATTATCTTTTACAGTACAATTAAATACATTTCAACATCATTGTATCCAATTTCTAAATGTATCGATCATCTGAAAGCTGGTTTCGTTATTAATCAGTGGCATGTCATTGAGGCATAAATTAAGATATTGAGATTGTTTTAACTGTTTAGAAACTTGCCGTACCTTGAGCTACTTTATATAAGGTTTAAGCCATCAGTAGTGCCCCGAAAAATCTCTTTCAAGTAGTATTTCTTCTTACAAAAGCAGAGCTATCTGACGTATGTTTGCCGGCCGCTGTGGCCGAGCGGCTCTAGACGCTTGAGTCCGGAACCACGCTGCTGCTACGGTCACAAGTTGGAACCCTGCCTCGGGCAGGGATGTTTGAGCTGTCCTTAGGTTAGTTAGGTTTAAGTAGTTCTAGGTCTGCGATTTCTTGTCTGTTCTTTCTTTATTACTTTTGAAACTGTGGAATTTTTGCGCTTTATTCGACGTGTTAACTTCTTCGGGCACGTGGTTGCTTTCTGGACATTTGTATGGATCCATGCTTCTGTTCATTATTGTAGCGTTAGGCCGCTAACCATAACTTACCTTATTCCCAGCTATGGGTGATTAAATTGTCTGTTTTAACTCTTCTCGTTTCTTTCCTTTTCTCTTTGTGGTGCTACTGTAAATATGGAAGTGAGTGTGTGACATCTATCCATCAAACTGTCCCTATTTTACAAGTTACCTGTAGCTCAGGTGTCCATGAGACGAAATATTTTGTTAATCTCTGTACTCACTTGCTCAGTAAATCGCGCGACAGAAACCCATTGTATTCTTACATAAGTGTTTCGTGTTTTCCCTCTTAAATTCTGGCATTAATAAGTGCTCATTCCAGCTCTGAGCAAACCTCACCGTTATTGCTTGTAAACTATCCCACACATGCTAGTCTATGTTTCCTGGGGAACTTACTACGATGTTTTCCTTTGCGTAAATGAATACAGGACCCATCATTTTCTTTATTATGTAGCAGACTGATTTTTTGATGCTGATCCTGGAGGTAGACTGTTTAACTGATTAGTAATCTGCTAAAACTGTTAGTCAACTTCCATACGTCCACTGAAAGAATTATTTTGAATATACACAACGTTTTGCTGACAGAGCCTTATCCTCTGCTCCATCATTTTTGATCGTTACTTGTTGCACTAAGATACTCTGGCGGTTTGGAGATATTTTCATGTACTCCTTAAAATTTATTAAGTAACTGTATCTCTAGCTTAGTTTAACAAAACATTTCATTAATTGAAGTGATGGGTCTGCTTTTATGCAGTTTAAATCGTTTGCAATATTTTTACTTGGCGCCTTGTCCGGTTAATCGAAACTGTATACATTTAATGGTTGTGTTAAAATGAAACTTCCGTTAAATATCCACCTGTAGCAATTGTTTCCAAAATTTAGTATTTTAGCTACCATTAGCAACTGCGTTCTATTTACTGAAATAGTCAGCAACCACGCGCTCAAGAAATATATTATTTCCTAGTAACCTTCTTCAGTTGGCTATAACTACCGCATCAACTGATAGTGTTAAAAATAAGATGTATGCAGCGTGCAGAGTTTTCCTCCAACGAGTCACATCCGTATTGTTGATAGTATTTTCACAGTCTCACATGTCCGTTTGTACTATGAAACGCTTTCGTCTGGGAACGACATTTTTCTTTTTTAGGACAGGGAGCTGTAGTTGTCATTCTGCCGTCGGGTTGAAGCAACCTGTCCAGTGCCAACCTCCACATCTCGGAGTAATACTTACACCACCGACCTAAGTTATTTGTTGGGCCTGTTCCAAACTCCGTCCAAACTACGGTTTCGCCCCCCTCCTACAGCTTCCTCTATTGCAAAAGTACTTTTTTCCTTCTGCAACATTCTGTCCCTTATTCTTGTCATTGTTCTCCGTGAATTCCTGGCCCTGTCAATGTCGAGAAAAATTCCTAGCATCTTTCCCTACCAGTTGACCTAATTTTCAACGATCTCCTTCAGTACCACATCATAAACCCTTCGATTCTTTTCTTTCCCGGTTTTCCACACTTGACATGGTACTAAAAATGCACATTCTCGTAATTTCTTCCTCTAATTAAGGCCTGTTATCGATAGTAGTAAACCTGTTTCGCGAAGAATGCCCTCTTTTCCTGTGTTAGTCTGCGCGTTATACCCTCCTAGCTTTCACTGTGGTGCGTAATATTTCTTGCAGCGTAGCACAACTCCCTTTGTTCGTAACCAGTTTTGATGTTAAATGTCTCGTTAATCTCATTTCTGTAATACCTGATTACTTTTTTCTTTCCTTCGTTTTTCTCTCCAGCGATACTCCGTGCTCATTTGATCGTTAATTCCATTCTAAAGATCCTGTTATTGCACCTTACTTTTGCTGATGATAGCAATGTGACAGCTAACATACATTTAGCACAGCCTAGTCCCTGTATTAAGAATTCACTGCAGGAAAGTTCCGTGATGAACAGGAAAGAGAGGAAAACCAGTTTTGACACTTCAGAGCTGCCGGCTGAGTTGAAAGAAACATTGTTGGCTGAATGACATACACCGTTCCCCTTACAAGGTCCACACGAACACAAACTCAGCCACGTACATACATACATACATACTTACACACACATATACGTACATAAATACAAGCACGCACCCACGCGCACGTACAGGCAGGGTTCTGTGTGAAACGTTAAAAGCGCTGTCACACGAGAAGCGGTGTGAGTAGGGACGTGAGCGGACTTGCGAAGCCGCAGAACGCGAGGGGGTGTTCTGTGGCCAGACTCGAGAATTCAGCAGCCAGCGATAGGGGAAGGCGGCTTTCCGAATCGATGAGTTTGCAGAGGTTCGCACGCCGCGTTGATTTCACAGTTTGCAAAATTCAGCTCAACTCTAAACCACGTGCTTTTTTCCCGAGAAAGAAGCATTTTGTGTCAAGTGAATACGAGTATCAAGAGCTCTGATGACTTGCAAGTACTTAAGGAAGAAGGCAAGCCTGACAGATGAATGGAATGCGATGAAGGGTAAGACAGTGTAACGAAAAGAGAAGCAGAGGTACGAAGAGTTTATGACGTCTGTGAAAAAATGTAAAATGAAAGTGCACCAGCCTTCACTTCGACCAGTCGACCTTAAAGTTCCACTTAATACAGCCTAGATTAACAATTCCTTCTTTATAAAGTGAATAAAGCATCAAAAGGAATAATTTCATTATGCGACCTGACTGTCCTTGGGTATGATACGGCACAGACGCGCATATTAAGCCCGATGGATTATTTTTAAGACTGAAAGAAATTACTGTTGATCATTGGTTAATTTTCCCGCTATTGGGTTGGATCCCACATGAAACATCTAGATTCTACGTAAGCGTCAGGACGCATACCGAAATCATGCATTCAAACATGGATCTAGTGCAACACCGGGTTGTTGTGAGCTGGTATTGTAGTGTTATCAGAGGTCATAGTACCGAGATGACAAAATAGATGCCGACATTCACTTATTGAGGCAAACTTACCTTCTGTGATCTGAAAATAATTTACTGAAGTGAAAGAATTCTTTGCCATATGAATAACTGCTGAGTCAGAGAGATGGCACTGATGGAACTATTGACTGGATTAAAAATTTCTTTCATTACCTCTGCAACAAGCATTGCTGCAAGGTCTCATAGTTGCTCAGTGCCGGCATCGATACCTAAATATCAGTAAAATTAATGAAGAAATGAAAAATAAATAAACACGCGGGATTCTCTTTAAATTAGCAGTTATTATTCGAGCTCAGGAACACAAAGGTTTTACGCAGAACCACAGCATTCATGATAAGTGACAGACTTGGTGCTCTCAGTACAGTCGTACAAAGACCAGCTGGGATTGCAGTACTATTAGGTGCGTATACGGAATAATATACACCGCGACACTCAAGTCAGAGGTACAGAGCGAACTGAAATAAGAGTCAAAGAGTTTACACTTGCCTCCAGTTCGCAGCGATATTGATATCTAGAGTGAGAGACGATAAATAATCGCAATGTCGCCAGAGATGTAATCCTTAACGTAGATCTGAAAACCATAAAAAACACAGAAACCTATTGGTGAATGAAATACCAGATTTTAAACCTGATCACGACTCAAATGCAGCACGTAAACATACCACAATCCGTCTCACGTTTATCGTAACAGCGAGCATCACCTTGGTATCCAATCGGTATGAATGCCGTAGGATTGTCACTATTCCAACATGGCTCGTCAAGCATATTGTAGAAAACCAATACCTTGTGTACCAGAGAACAGGCATGGAGAAGGGTCGTATATAATCTGAATTGTAGCTTCGCAGATAAATTCGCACAGGAGTTTCCATACATAGCTCTCTCTTCTTCTCAGTGTAATTCAGTGTACCTACGTTCATCATCATACCGTAATAGACGCACAGGCAAAACCATACCTTCACTCAACAACAGTCTCTAACAGAATATACACGAGGAAGACAGCGTTGCTCCATTCAAAACTCGCAAGCCGTGTGGTGCATCTCAGCTGCCTTGCTACTCACTGGTTGTTGGGGGTTGTTTTTGGGGAAGGAGACCAGACAGCAAGGTCATCGGTCTCATCGGATTAGGGAAGGTCGGGGAAGGAAGTCGGCCCTGCCCTGTCAAAGAAACCATCCCGGCATTTGCCTGGAGCGATTTAGGGAAATTACGGAAATTTAAATCAGGATGGCCGGACGCGGGATTGAACCGTCGTCCTCCCGAATGCGAGTACAGTGTCTAACCACTGCGCCACCTCGCTCGGTACTCACTGGTCTACATCACTCTCGCCTTCAAGATCTTACACAGCTAAACTACCGCAGCAGACGCAGCAGTCAAATGACGAAAATTGATCAATGGGCCACATACGACAGTAAAGATTGCTCGCAAGCAGTGAATGTGTAGAAACATACTGCATATAAGTTGGCAAACATGAGGCACAACTTACAATTCCTTCATAATGGGAGCATCACATTAATTTTTTTGTTTGATACCAGATAAACGCCTGAAATCGTGGTACACACTGATATCCCTGCACCACACTATCGTACACACCACGAAGGGAAACAAATCAGAATGGCGTAGCCCACAGATAAAGTACTATATCATACTCTAATTCGTTTTCAGTACATGAAAAGGAATAATGCTTTAATAATCCATTGTGTATTGGCGGATCTGTACGTCAACAATACCCCATTGTACCATTACGTTAGGTCTCGCAGACGCTTCCAGTGTGATCAGACAAGTCCGATTGATGAAGAAACAACTGGCAAACCATCCCTCTGTGAAGAACGGGGAATCGTGAGGAAAAATCTAGGCCCTGATACTACACTCCTGGAAATTGAAATAAGAACACCGTGAATTCATTGTCCCAGGAAGGGGAAACATTATTGACACTTTCCTGGGGTCAGATACATCACATGATCACACTGACAGAACCACAGGCACATAGACACAGGCAACAGAGCATGCACAATGTTAGCACTAGTACAGTGTATATCCACCTTTCGCAGCAATGCAGGCTGCTATTCTCCCATCGAGACGATCGTAGAGATGCTGGATGTAGTCCTGTGGAACGGCTTGCCATGCCATTTCCACCTGGCGCCTCAGTTGGACCAGCGTTCGTGCTGGACGTGCAGACCGCGTGAGACCACGCTTCATCCAGTCCCAAACATGCTCAATGGGGGACAGATCCGGAGATCTTGCTGGCCAGGGTAGTTGACTTACACCTTCTAGAGCACGTTGGGTGGCATGGGATACATGAGGGCGTGCATTGTCCTGTTGGAACAGCAAGTTCTCTTGCCGATCTAGTAATGGTAGAACGATGGGTTCGATGACGGTTTGGATGTACCGTGCACTATTCAGTGTCCCCTCGACGATCACCAGAGGTGTACGGCCAGTGCAGGAGATCGCTCCCCACACCATGATGCCGGGTGTTGGCCCTGTGTGCCTCGGTCGTATGCAGTCCTGATTGTGTCGCTCACCTGCACGGCGCCAAACACACATACGACCATCATTAGCACCAAGGCAGAAGCAACTCTCATCGCTGAAGACGACACGTCTCCATTCGTCCCTCCATTCACGCCTGTCGCGACACCACTGGAGGCGGGCTGCACGATGTTGGGGCGTGAGCGGAAGACGGCCTAACAGTGTGCGGGACCGTAGCCCAGCTTCATGGAGACGGTTGCGAATGGTCCTCGCCGATACCCCAGGAGCAACAGTGTCCCTAATTTGCTGGGAAGTGGCGGTGCGGTCCCCTACGGCACTGCGTAGGATCCTACGGTCTTCGCGTGCATCCGTGCGTCGCTGCGGTCCGGTCCCAGGTCGACGGGCACGTGCACCTTACGCCGACCAGTGGCGACAACATCGATGTACTGTGGAGACCTCACGCCCCACGTGTTGAGCAATTCGGCGGTACGTCCACCCGGCCTCCCTCATGCCCACTATACGCCCTCGCTCAAAGGCCGTCAACTGCACATACGCTTCACGTCCACGCTGTCGCGGCATGCTACCAGTGTTAAAGACTGCGATGGAGCTCCGTATGCCACGGCAAACTGGCTGACACTGACGGCGGCGGTGCACAAATGCTGCGCAGCTATGGCCATTCGACGGCCAACACCGCGGTTCCTGGTGTGTCCGCTGTGCCGTGCGCGTGATCATTGCTTGTACAGCCCTCTCGCAGTGTCCGGAGCAAGTATGGTGGGTCTGACACACCGGTGTCAATGTGTTCTTATTTCCTTTTCTAGGAGTGTAGAACGCCGACATATCACAGCTGCTCCATAAAGTGTCGGAATATAGACGCCCGTAGATGGTCCATTGAATGGTTACTTTCACCTCAGCTATGGTTTTGGGGAAATTGCTGTACACCTTGTCTTCAATATAGTCCCACAAAAAACGAATCGCGTGTGTTCAGATCCATAGAATATGGTGACCAATCGAGGCCCATGCCATTGTCCTCTGGGTATGCCTCTGGGTACGCGTCTGGGTACCGCAGAGCCAGAATGCTGTCCTCCAAGACATAGATGGGATCGAGCTCCGTCTTGCATGAACCACATATTGTCGAAATAAAGCCCACTTTGGATAATGGGGATGAAATCATATTCTAAAACCTTCACCTACCGTGAAGTCACCAATCTATCAAGGGATATCGCACCGATTATTCAGTGACTGGACATTACACACCACACAGTTACCCGTTGAGGTTGAAGAGACTCCTCGATCGCGAAATGCGGATTCTGTCCCCCATATGCGACAATTTTTGTTACTGACGAACCCACCCAAATGAAAATGGGCTTCGTCGCCGAACCATAATGCACATAATAATTTCTATAAAGCTCAGCGGCCAAATGTGCAAATTGAACGTCCTAACGCAAATTGTTCAGAAGTTTATTTCATATACAGTAGTTCAGCAGTTTGCACCTTCTACGTTCCACACAGCGCCGGCCAGTGTGGGCGAGCGGTTCTAGGTGCTTCAGTCTGGAACCGCGCAGCCGCTACGGTCGCAGGTTTGAATCTTGCCTTGGGCATGGATGTGTGTCATGTCCTTGGGTTAGTTAGGTTTAAGTAGTTGTAAATTCTAATGGACTAATGACCTCAGAAGTTAAGTCCCATAGTGTTCAGAGCCATTTGAACCATTTTATTTATTTTTTGTTCCACACAGCAATATGAATAATCGTTTGGTCTCCTATTCCCCCAATGATTTTAGAAATTATTATGGAAAGTTATCTGTCACTTGTACCTTATTTTATTTTAAGTCTTCCAAAGCTGTCCTGAATTCTGATTCTGATACTTCCGTATAGATCCAAGTTTCTTCTTCTATCACGTCATTCAACAAGTGCTACCCCTCACAGAGGCCCTCAGCCTACTGTTTCCATCTATTCGCCCTCTCCTCTGCGTTTAACAGTGGAACTCCCATTGCACTCTTAATGCTGAAGTCCTTGTTTTAATTTCACCGAAGGTCGTTCTGACTTTTCGATACGGCGAATCTGCCCTTTCAATAATCATGTGTTTTCGGAATTCCTCACATTTTCATGTAGCTATTTTCCCTTAGCATCCCTGCTTTTCCTATTTGTTTCTTTGATGAGTGACTTGTATACCTGTATTCCTGAATTTCCGTGAACATTTTTGTACTTCCTTCTTTCGTCGATCAAGTGAATTATTGCTTCTGTCACCCACGGTTTCTTCGCCCTTACCTTACTTGCACCTGTAGCTTTCCCATCGACTTCCGTTATTGCCGGTTTTAGAGATGTCCATTCCTCTTCAACTGAACTGTTTACAGAGCTATTCATTATCACATCATCTACAGCGTCAGAGAACCTCAAGTACTTCTCTTCATTCCTTAGTAATTCCTCATCCCACTTTTTCCAAATCGTGATCTGAGACTATATCTGCTTTTGTGTGTGTCTTACGTTCCAATATCTGATTGTAGATTCTCAGCCTGAATGTAATGAAATCTAACCCTTAACTCGCGAGTACATTTTCCTACGATTAAGCCAAAAATCATATTAGATTTTTAATTCATACTATACTGAAGATATTTTTTCAATTACTTTACCCCTAGTTTATTTTACTGCAATGAACAAAGCTTGCCGCATTTTACTATTTATCATACAAAAGCACATAATTCTTTTAAATTGTACACGTAAATGGACTGGTAGAGTACTGAATTTTACAAACATTATATAATCTCTGTTGCAAATAAGTTTCGAAATAAATTTAAATTCCAGGACTTAAATTTAATTAAAAATTCCACCCGACAGCTACAAAAGAAAGTCCGTGAAATTGACATTCATTGCTGGGAACTAAATTTTTCTTATCACCACACATAACACATTCAATTTTAAAAGACACTAAGTATTTCATTCAAGAAATAGCCACATCCCCATCACAGATTTCCGGAAGACCTTTCTCTGAATCATACTCTTGTTCGATAGCAGAACTGTGCTAACTGGCTAATGTAAAATCGTCATCTTTTTCGTTTATTTCTGTATCCATATCATAAACTACTTCCTCCATAGGTCAATTAACAATTTCATAAAACTCGGGAAAGTTAAAACTGACACATTCATAAGAACACCTTTTGAACTATAGGGTACCGTACTGAAGAAAACGGGTACGTGGTTCGCAAGGCGCGATCTGAGAGACTGCAACACCTATCGGTAACACGTGCGAACAGTAAGCACAGAAGACGGTAAAGCAACCGACAACAAAACATCGTAGGCTTGGAAATTTAAGGAGGATGCAGGACCTATAGAAGCATTCCACCACAACTGGCCTTGGGGAGCGAATTCGAACATTTTCGCGCGTTCTGAGAGACCACACCTCATGAGTTAAGGGCTAACTGAAATATTTCTGTAATTTCCAACCTTTTCCAAGTATACTACTTCCTCTTGCAATCCTTGAACGGAGTATTCACTATTACCATCCGAAATTTGTTGCAGAATTCGGTTAGTCCATCATTTCAAAATGGTTCATAGTCTCTGAGCACTATGGGATTCAACTTCTGAGGTCATTAGTCCCCTAGAACTTAGAACTACGTAAACCTAACTAACCTAAGGACATCACACACATCCATGCACGAGGCAGGATTCGAACCTGCGACCGAAGCGGTCTCGCGGTTCCAGACTGCAGCGCCAGAACCGCACGGCCACTTCGGCCGGCTCCATCATTCCTTCCTTTTGAGAAGCTCATATTCTCCTGTAACCCATTTCTTCCATAACTTCTCCTACAACTGTATGTTAGTCCCCCTTTACCATTAGAGTTTCGTTCCCCTTTAACTACGGAATTATGCGTTCAGTCTCTTTATACAGTGTCTCTATCTCTTCATCTTCTGCTTGCGACGTCGGCATGTGTACTTGAATTATTGTTGCCCAGGTTGGTTTCCTGTCGATTCTCAGCTGTTAACAGTAACACTCTCGCCATCATTTCTTCTTGTTCACAACTGATCCTACGCGTTAAGCCAATTTCATCAGCTGTCGATATTGCTTCACACTTCACACTCATCTGACCAGAAATCCTTGTCTTCTTTCAATTTCACTCCACTGACGCCCACTATACATAATTGACCCTTAGCACTTACCTTTTCAGATATTACAGCTTCCCTATCACTTTCACACAGCAGACATTCAACACCCCTACCCGTAGAACGTTATCGTTTAGTCGGTTATTCATTTTTTTAATGATGATCATCTCCCCCTCGGCAGTACCCTCCCAGAGATCCGATGGTGGTACAAGTCCGAAATCTTTTGCCAATCGAGAGATCATCACGTCACTCTTTCAACTACAGGTCCCATTATCTGTGGTACACGTTACGTGCCTTTAATGCTGTAGCTTCCGTTTCTTTGTGAATCCTCATGTCTTTGATCACTGGTGATCGTCCGGCTCTTTAGGGGCAGCTTCTAACCCCGTCCCCTCCTCCATCCTCTTGGTTAGGCCGTTGGCACAATCTCTTATGCCAGAAGTATTAGGCTGCCATTTCTAATGATTTTTATTCATAACTTAAGCGGTTGCTGGGATAATTGATTACTAATCAAAGACGCTATCCCTGTACCACAATATGGCTGAAAATATAGGGTAAAATAAACAACAACAGAAATGGTCTAATAGTTATAGAATTTTTTATGAACAGAAAGGTAGGGGAGACTGAGTTACTGTGAACAGTTCAGTGATATTGCCTTCATCAGAATCGACAGCAAATAAACACCAACAAGTATACAGGCTGACGTCGCAAGCTGAAGGTGAAGACAGGGAAGTATGTGAGGGTATTGACAAGGTAGTTCAGAACGTGAAGGGATCTCAAAATCTAGTAACCATGGGGGAATTGAATGCTGTTGTAGGAGAGGGAGAGGAAGAAATGGTTACGGGAAAATTTGGGTTTGGTAGAAGGAACAGCAGGAATGAAAAATCAGAAAAGCGAATTAAGCTCTGCAGTTGAATTCAGCTAGTAATAGCAAATACTCTGTTTAGTAACCACAAGAGGATGACGCATACATGGCAAAGGCATACAAACGCGGGAAGTTTCCAACTGGAATACTTCATGGTTCGAGAGAGGTTATGAAATCCGATGTTGGATTTTAAGGCATACCCTGGAGCAGAAACTGATTCAGATCACAATTTACTAATGATGAAGAGTGGACTGAAGTTTGGAAGAACTGTACGGAGCAATCATTGTGGAAGGAAGTAGAATATTGATGTACTGAAGGATGATGAGACACATTTGACGTTGACTAAAGGTTTGGATACTGCTATAAGCAATAACATAGTAGGCAGTGCACTTGAAGATGAGTGGCCATCTCTAAAACGAGCAATCACAGTTGTCCAAAAGAAAAAGATAGGTACTAAGACATTATTTGAGAAGACATGTGGGTAAGAGAGGAAATACTTCAATTAATCGACGAAAAAAGGAAGCATAAAAATGTTCAGGGAAAGACAGGAATATAGCAGTATAAATTACTTAGGAATGAAATAAGCAGGAAGTTAATGGAAGCCAAGGGGAAATGACTGCAGGAAAAGTGTGAAGAAATCGAAAAAGAAACGACCGTCACTGACTCAGCACGTAGGTAAGTCAAAACGCCCTTCGGTGAAATTAAAAGCTAGGTAGGCAAAAAAAGCGCAATGGGAATTTCACTGATAAACTCAGAGGAGAGAGTGGACATGTGGAAAGAGTAAACTAAAGACCTGTAATGTCCGATGATATTACAGAAATTTTTTTTCTGTGAAATCTTATGGGACTTAAATGCTAAGGTCATCAGTCCCTTAGCTTACACACTACTTCACCTAAACTATCCTAAGGACGAAGACATACTCCCATGCCCGAGGGAGGGCTCGAACTTCCGCCGGGACCAGCCGCACAGTCCAAATATTACAGAAGAAGAACCTGAAGACTGTATAGGAGACAGAATTTGAATCAGAATTTAAAAATGCTTGGGAGGACCTAAGATCAAATAACGCCTAAGGAATAGATTTCATTCTATTGAAATACCTCAAAGAATTGAGGTAATTGGCAACAAAGCTGCTATTGAAGTTTGATGGGAAATTAGCAACAGAATGTCATGAGAAGTGCCCCCGCCAGTGTAAGAAGAGTCGGATGCGTGGTGTTGTCACCAAAGTACCAGTTGTAAACGTACTGTCATATCGCTGGCAAGGTTGCGGGGTATCTATGCGGGCAGCCGCGCCTGTAGAGTCGAGCGTGTGACACGGAACTGTTATGTTGTGTAGTGTGTAGCTCTGCATGTGAGAGGCATTGTTAGTATGAAAATATAAGTGTTGCTACAAGTTCTATTACGGTAAAGCGATAAAATATGCAAATGATTCAGAGGAAAGTGCATCAAGAAGTAATTTAAAAATGAGCAGTGCTGCTGATAACGTATTTGTGTATTCTCTCGTTTCGTGTCTTAACGTACAGTATCAATCATCCGTGCCGTGTTCGGTCTTTCAGAATGATGTGAATCAGCAAAAATTAGTTACCATAAAAGAGTCCAACCAAGTGCCAGTGACTTGTAGCGAGCGTGAGAACTGGCGTTCGGTCATCGCGTTTCCGCATCATCGACAATCAGCCGCGCCGCGACGGTTACGCGCACGCTCGTACAAGTGAGAACTGAGAACTGAAAAATTAACCTTACGAACAGTGCTATATCATTAGTAGTGTCAAGGAGTACTGGTACCAAATATCTGTGTATGCGTGACGAGCGTAAGAACTTTCATCGATCATTCGGCGTTCGCATCATCAAAAAATCATCCGCGCCGTGTTCGGTTACGCGTACGCTCGTCCCGGTGATTTCTGTGGACAGATAATCACCCATTAATTTCGATAAGCACTTAAGAACTGGAATGTAAACACTGCAACCTGCGATTTTCTTTAATCGTATCAGAATGTAATTGTTCATACTAGACGTCGAACAGTGTTGTGTTTTAACGTTGAGTGGCTCCCCTAAACCGGCTTGCATATTTCGATCGATAATTTCAGGCAAGTCAGCAGCAGTGTGGAGCAGAACACTATGACCGCCGCGGGTTTACCAGGTACGTGGTGTGGACAGGGCGCACGGTCAAGGAAAGCAGAAACGACAACCAGTTTAAGGTACCACCCCACCCCATTCGTACTCCCGGGCGTGTTAGACAGTAACTGCAGAAACGGTGGGCGAGGAGAGCTGACTGACTTCGAACGTGAACTACTCATTGAATCTCACCGGTGTAACAAATCCTTGAAGTAATTTTCAACTGCTCAAGTCGACTGTTGCTGACATGATTCTGAAATATTAACGTGAAGGAACACCCACAGGGCAACCAAGACCAAGTTGACCTCAGATAATGGAATACAGGCACCGACTAGCGTTGAGAAGGTTGGATCTGAAATGTTGGGAAAAAAAACCAGAGGAAGTTACCAGTTCTCAGCGTGAAGTTGCTTCTAGCAGTCCGGGTAGCATATAGACTGCTGGTTAAAAAGGATAGGGTACATTGGTCAAGCGGTTCCTCGTGAGCCACACTTTTCTGTAGTTGGTGCACAGCGAAGTTTGAGGTGATGTGAAGAGCGTAGCTACTGGTTGGCGGATGGATAGAACGTAGTTATTTGGATTGAGGCATTACGTTGTAACCTGTGGAAATACGATGGAAGGGTTTGGCTGTGGCGAGTGCCTGGAGACCATTACATGCCATCGTAGGTAATGGCAACACTGGACTACGGAGGAGGTGGTGTTACGATATGAGATCATATTTCGTGTTTATGGTGTAGCTCTGTTACTGCTCTTGAGAAAACTTAAATGCCATTTTACAGAATTCTGTATTGTCGACAGTAGAGAACTGTTCGGAGACGATAAATGTATGAGTATGACGATGTACCACATCACAAAACAGCGTAGGTGAAGCAATGGTTTGTGGACAATAATATTTCTGAATTGGACTGATCCAATCAGACTCCGAACCCATTGGTATATCTTGACGATGACTTAGAACGTCGACTGTGATCCAGGCCCCCAGCGGTCAAAATCGCTACCTTCTATGGTTCCGTCTCATGAGGGAGATTGAGCTGCCACTGCTCCTCAGACATAAAGAATCCTCACTGAATGTGTCCCTAGTATAGATGACACCCTCATAAAAGCGAATGATGGACACACCCGGATTCATGTCCAGTGGTAGGTTTCCGTACAAGTTTGATGAGATAGTATATAGCAAAAACTAGAAACAATTTCTATATATCGATTCATCACAAGGATTCGTCTGTACGGCTGCTTTTGTACGTCTTTCTGATCCGATACATTACTCTCTCTTGCTTCTGTCTCGGCAGAGAGCCCGGCCTTCTGTACGGCTAACGTCCTGAGGACGGTTGATGCGCAAGACGCCGTGAGTGAAGAGCGAGGGTAGGAAATTGAATTTCCTACAGGGCCGCCAACACCACAGATCAGCCACTGCTCTCGGTCTTGTCGCTTAGTCCGTTTCCTCCGCCCACCCTCGCGAGAGACAATAGGCACCGAAGTAGGTCAAACAACGAGAGCCCGCGGCTTTTAGGCAAAGTCAGGTGCAGAAGGGGCGGCGCCACATCTTGAAGGGATTCCTTCTGTCTCTGCTTCTCACAATATACAGCAGTATGCTGCTAACCGTTTTCTATTTCTACTAAACCTTGATAATTTTGACACTCGCGTCGAGGAATTATAAATAATAATAAAGTTAACAATAGCGATGCGATAGAAAATGATAGTTATAAAATGGTTACTACTCTTGTGTCAGATCTTATTTGCTGCTGTTTACAGCAGCTACCTTGAACGATATATAGTTTGAACGTTAATAACACAATCAAAGTGCAGGGACGGGTACCTATATGGCAAATTTTACTGTTCACATGATAGAGTCTTTAAATAATAAAATGTCACCAGTAGGAATTTTCCGTGACTTGTCCAAAGCATTTTATTGTGTTAACCATGACATTATGTTAGAGAAATTACAATTATATGGTATAAATGGAACAGCATATGAGTGGTTTAAGTCATATCTACAGAACAAGAAGCAGAAGTCACTTTATATGCTTCAAGTGATTCAGAGGAGTTTGCCACTTGATCTAACTGAGGTGAAATTACATTAGGTGTTCCACAAGGTTCGGTTACAGGTCCCCTCCTGCTATTGATATATGTAATTGACCTCCCTTCTTATGTGAAACAAGATGCTGAACTGACACTGTTTGCTGAAGATACAAGCATTATTATTATTCCAGTGAAAGAAAGTCCGATAGAGAAAATAAGGTCTTAGGAAAAGTTATTAGATGGTTTTCTGCGAATGAGCTTGCTCTGATCTTTAAAAACAGTACATCCAATCTTCTGCTGCAAAATGTATAATTCCTTCAAACAAACATAACACATCAAAAAAAGTCAGTAACCAGGGTAGAGCATACTAAGTTTTTGGGTGTACATATAGATGAGAATCTTAATTGAAAAATTCATATTTTGGATCTACTGAAGCGACTAGGTTCAGCAACCTTTTGCAACCAGAATAATTGCCAATTTTGAGGTTGTAGGAATTAGTAAAATAACATACTTTGCATACTTCCACTCTCTGATGTCATACGGAATAATATTCAGGGGAAACTCAAAACTTAGGCAAAATATATTCATTGCTCAAAAGAAAGTAGTTAGAATAATGTGTGGGGTTCATGCTCGCACATCTTGTAGGCATCTGTTTAAAAGGTTAGGAATTCTTACAACTACTTCACGGTACATTTACTCAGTAATGAAATTTTTTCTCAACAACATGAATCAGTTTAAAATCAACAGCGACATTCATGATTACAACACCAGAAAAAATAAAGACGTACACTAGCCTTTACTTAACCTATCTTTGGCACAGAAAGAGGTAAAATACGCTGCTATAAAACTTTTTGATAAATTACCAGATGAAATAAAATGGCCGGCCGGTGTGGCCGAACGGTTCTAGGCGCTTCAGTCTGAAACCGCGTGATCGCTTCGGTCGCAGGTTCGAATCCTGCCTCGGGCATGGATGTGTGTGATGCCCTTAGGTTAGATAGGTTTAAGTAGTTCTAAGTTCTAGGGCACTGATGACCTAAGATATTAAGTCCCATACTGCTCAGACCCATTTGAACCATTTTTTAAATAAAATGTCTGACAGACAGCAGTAATAGTTTCAAAAACAAATTGAAATCATACATCCTTGACAATTCCTTTCATACCATAGTTGAATTTTTGAATATGAGTAAAAATTTGGAGATGTAATATATGCATTTTGTGCCATTTAAGGGAATGCTATAGTAATAGAAATATTTAGATATAATACGACAATGTAAACAAAATAAAAATAGAAGAAAAAACTTTTTCCTGTGAGCAGTTCTTGTGCATTCGACACGTTCCCTATCATAACGGTTTTCCGTGCTACTTATCAATGGAACGCGTACCTCACTAACTAAAAACGAGGGGAAAGGTCCGGATATGGACCATGTGTGTGCAACGACAACAAATCGCACCGGAACACAGTACAGAGCTGCATCGCGTGCACGTCACAAAAGATGTCCGAAGTTGCCTCCGTGTGATGCAATGTACGCTTTCACAAGTCGCATCATGGGTTGATCAGTTTTTCACACGTTCCAGTCTTCCTCCAGATAGCGTCACAAGCGTCGTCAATACGCTGTTGAAGGCTCTGTTCATCACGAACTGGTTCAGGGTACGAAACGCTTTTCATTTTCCCCAGAGGTAAAAATCCAGGAGTTTAAGTCTATTTATCTACCAGGCAATGCTGCAGGGCTTTCGGGTCCTATGCAACGTCTGAGGAACATGTTGTTGAGGTGTCGGCGAACTTTAATGTGTAGGTGGGGTGGCGCTCCGTCATGAAGAAACCACTTAGCCTGCAGTATTGCCAAACGTAAATTCTCAACCAGCCAAGGCAGAGTATTACGTAGGCCGTCCAGGTACATTCCTTCGTCGAGGCATTTCGGAGTAATAACCTGTTCATGTATGTGGACGCCATTAATTCCTGCTTACATGTTAATGCTGAACCGATGTTGATGAGGTGCCTCGCCTATTCCCCGAGGACTGTCTGTGGCTCACGACGATTCTGCAGGTTGTTGATACCAATTCTGGTAAAGGGTACTGCGCGGCAAAGAAGACTGATGACAGAAAACACATAACTGCGATGTTCTGGTGCTAAAACCATCCACAAAATCCTTCCCCTGCAGGGAAATCCGCTGCTGATAATCCTTGCATTCCCGGTAGGTGATAGCGATAGTATCGGTTGTCTTGCAGGTTACACATAATCGTATTTTGTCTTACACCATGTTGGCGGGCCTCTTACCTGGATCTCGTATTAGGGCTGGTCTCAATATCCTCGGAACCAGGTCCTCCAAATCCGGTGTACACACAGTCTGTCTTCCTGCACGTTAGCCTATTTGAATCGCACAAACGCCCAAGAATGGGCTTCAAATGATGTGTAATGTGCTCGGTGTCTGTGAGGGTACTTGTTTTGGTGCAGCAGTGCTATCTCTAGACCGTTTCCATCTGCGTGACTGGACACAAACACGACTCGGTTTATTCCCCACATGAACACCGGACGGTTCTGCTGCTTACACTAGGCTGAGTCAGTCAAACAGCCTGGAAACAAATGAGGAACACACGGCTAGTAGTCAGAGAAACTTTATTTCGTCAGCGCCATCTACCGTGTCTACGATGCACTTACAGACATATGTTTATAGGACCTTTTTTCCTCCATTTCCAGTCAGGACTACGTCCATGCAATTCGTTGGTTTCTTTGATGTTTACCCTGTATAAACTGTCAGCACCTGATACGAACACGTATACCTAAAAAATGTGAAGTTTTCGTGAGCAGCGGAATATATAAACACCGAGAAAGTAAGTCACATAATGTTCAAAACAGGTTAGATATCCGAATAGTGGCTAGGAGACATTTAATTGAGTTCATGCAGCTATTAAATTACTGTATCGCGTTTTCTTGGCTCGGCCCGAGGTGATATCGGTGACACCTCCGGTGTCGGCTGACATTTGCTTGCTGCAGTACTTCTGATCTACTATCAATCAATGCCACTGATTAAGTTATGATATTTATGTAGTTGTACCCTGTGAGCCCATACTGTTAGGGGCATAAAATAAAAATCTCATGGAAATATTAAATCCCCGGCAAATACACTATGTGATTAAACGTATCCGGACACCCAAACGTTTTTCATATTAGGTGCATTGTGCTGCCACCTACTGCCAGGCACTCCATATCAGCGACCTCTGTAGTTATTAGACATCGTGTCAGAGCAGAATGGCTGGATGGATGATGGATGGAGAGGGTTGTATGTTCGCACGACGGCGAGGTCTTCAGCGCCCGCTCAGTAACAGATTGAGACGGGTGTCGAGAAAAGACTGAGAACATTAAGGTAAAACAGAACGTAAAACACAGGTATCGAGGATGAAAAAATAATTGCCTACATACACCGAAACGAGGGACGAAGCATGCCGTGAGCAATAAAACAAGGACCACACAAGAAGAAAGTGGTAGAGGGAGCTAAAACAATATAGCAGATGGAAGTGGCTGGCTGACCGCGAGGAAAAAAGGGAGGAGCCAGCCACTGTGAAATACACTAGAACCTCCAACTTAAAAGTTTAGCCCAGAGTCCAGACACATCACGAAACTTTAAAGCCCTAGGCACACACGTCTCATCACTAGCTAAAACACAGGGCAGATCCCCATCAAGGCGCTCCGTGGAACTCACGGACTTCGAACGTGGTCAAGAACTTGGGTGTCACGGGTGTTATATGTCTGTACGAGAGATTTCCATATTCCTAAACATCCCTACTCCACTGTTTCTGATGTGATAGTGAAATGGAAACGTAAAGGGACACTTACAGCGTAGAACCCGATCTGGTCTGTTGACTGACAGAGACTGCTGAAAGTTGAAGAGGGTCGTAATGTGTAATAGGCAGACATCTATCCAGGCCATCACGCAGGAACTGCAAACTGCTCAGGATCCACTGCAACTACTATGGTAGTTGAGTGGGAGCTGAGAAAATTTGGATTTAATGGTCGAGTGGCTGCTCATAAGCCACACATCACTCCGGTAAATGACAAACAATGTCTCGCTTGGTGTACGGAACATAAACATTGAACAGTGCAAAAACGTTGTGTGGAGTGACGAATCACAGTACGAAATGTGGCGATCCGATGGCTGAGTGTGGGTGTGTCAAATTCCCGGTGAACGTCATCTGCCAGCATATGTAGTGCCAACAGTAAAATTCGGAGGCGGTAGTGCTGTGGTGTGGTCGCGTTTTTCATGCAGAGGGCTTGCACCTCTACATCTACATATACATGACTACTCTGCATTTCACATTTAAGTGCTTGGCAGAGGGTTCATCGAACCACAATCATACTATCTCTCTACTATTCCACTCCCGAACAGCGAGCGGGAAAAACGAACACCTAAACCTATCTGTTCGAGCTCTGATTTCTCTTATTTTATTTTGATGATCATTCCTACCTATGTAGGTTGGGCTCAACAAAATATTTTCGCATTCGGAAGAGAAAGTTGGTGACTGAAATTTCGTAAAAAGGTCTCGCCGCAACGAAAAACGTCTATGCTGTAATGACTTCCATCCCAACTCGTGTATCATATCTGCCACACTCTCTCCCCTATAACGTGATAATACAAAACGAGCTGCCCTTTTATGCACCCTTTCGATGTCCTCCGTCAATCCCACCTGGTAAGGATCCCACACCGCGCAGCAATATTGTAACAGAGGACGAACGAGTGTAGTGTAAGCTGTCTCTTTGGTGGACTTGTTGCATCTTATAAGTGTCCTGCCAATGAAACGCAACCTTTGGCTCGCCTTCCCGACAATATTATCTATGTGGTCCTTCCAACTGAAGTTGTTCGTATTTTTAACACCCAGGTACTTAGTTGAATTGACAGCCTTGAGAATTGTACTATTTATCGAGTAATCGAATTCCAACGGGTTTCTTTTGGAACTCATGTGGATCATCTCACACTTTTCGTTATTTAGCGTCAACTGCCACCTGACACACCATACAGCAATCTTTTCTAAATCGCTTTGCAACTAATACTGGTCTTCGGATGACCTTACTAGACGATAAATTACAGCATCATCTGCGAACAGTCTAAGAGAACTGCTCAGATTGTCACCCAGGTCATTTATATAGATCAGGAACAGTAGAGGTCCCAGGACGCTTCCCTGGGGAACACCTGATATCACTTCAGTTTTACTCGATGATTTGCCGTCTATTACTACGAACTGCGACCTTCCTGACAGGAAATCACGAATCCAGTTGCACAACTGAGACGATACCCCATAGCTCCGCAGCTTGATTAGAAGTCGCTTGTGAGGAACGGTGTCAAAAGCTTTCCGGCGGAAATCTAGAAATACGGAATCAACTTGAGATCCCCTGTCGATAGCGGCCATTACTTCGTGCGAATAAAGAGCTAGCTGCGTTGCACAAGAGCGATGTTTTCTGAAGCCATGCTGATTACGTGTCAATAGATCGTTCCCTTCGAGGTGATTCATAATGTTTGAATACAGTATATGCTCCAAAACCCTACTGCAAACCGACGTCAATGATATAGGTCTGTAGTTAAATGGATTACTCCTACTACCCTTCTTGAACACTGGTGCGACCTGCGCAATTTTCAAATCTGTAGGTACAGATCTATCGGTGAGCGAGCGGTTGTATATGAGTGCTAAGTAGGGAGCTATAGTATCAGCGTAATCTGAAAGGAACCTAATCGGTATACAATCTGGACCTGAAGACTTGCCCGTATCAAGCGATTTGAGTTGCTTCGCAACCCCTAAGGTATCTACTTCTAAGAAACTCATGCTAGCAGATGTTCGTGTTTCAGATTCTGGAATATTCCATTCGTCTTCCCTGGTGAAGGAATTTCGGAAGACTGCGTTCAATAACTCCGCTTTAGCGGCACAGTCGTCGATAACAGTACCATTGGCACTGCGCAGCGAAGGTATTGACTGCGTCTTGCCGCTTGTGTACTCTACATACGACCAGAATTTCTTCTGATTTTCTACCAAATTTCGAGACAATCTTTCGTTGTGGAACCTATTAAAGGCATCTCGCATCGAATTACGTGCCAAATTTCGCGCGTCTGTAAATTTTAGCCCATCTTCGGGATTTCGCGTTCTTCTGAACTTCGCATGCTTTTTCTGTTGCCGCTGCAACAGCGTTCGGACCTTTTTTGTGTACCACGGGGGATCCGTTCCATCTCTTACCAATTTATGAGGTATGAATATCTCAATTGTTGTTGCTACTATATCTTTGAATTTGAGCCACATCTCGTCTACATTCGCATAGTCAGTTCGGAAGGAATGGAAATTGTCTTTTAGGAAGGCTTCTAGTGGCACTTTATCCGCTTTTTTAAATAAAATTATTTTGCGTTTGTTTCTGATGGATTTGGAAGAAATGGTATTGAGCCTAGCTACAATGACCTTGTGATCACTAATCCCTGTATCAGTCATGATGCTCTCTATCAGCTCTGGATTGTTTGTGGCTAAGAGGTCAAGTGTGTTTTCGCAACCATTTACAATTCGCGTGGGTTCGTGGACTAACTGCTCGAAATAATTTTCGGAGAAAGCATTTAGGACAATCTCGGAAGACGTTTTCTGCCTACCACCGGTTTTGCACAAGTATTTTTGCCAACATACCGAGGGTAGGTTGAAGTCCCCACCAACTATAACCGTATGAGTGGGGTATTTATTTGTTACGAGACTCAAACTTTCCCTGAACTGTTCCGCAACTGTATCATCGGAGTCTGGGGGTCGGTAGAAGGAGCCAATTATTAACTTAATTCGGCTGTTAAGTATAACCTCCACCCACACTAATTCGCACGAAGTATCTACTTCGACTTCACTACAAGATAAACCACTACTGACAGACACAAACACTCCACCACCAATTCTGACTAATCTATCTTTCCTGAACACCGTCTGAGACTCCGTAAAAATTTCTGCAGAACTTATTTCAGGCTTTAGCCAGCTTTCTGGACCTATAACGATATCAGCTTCTGTGCTTTCTATTAGCGCTTGAAGCTCAGGGACTTTTCCAGCGCAACTACAACAATTTACATCTATAATTCCGACTGTTCCTTGATCCAAGCACGTCCTGTAACTGCCAAGCACCCTTTGACATTGCAGCCCCACCTCTTGTTGTTTTGTATGGCACTATCACAGCACAGACCTACGTTGATGTTTTAAGCACCTTCTTGCTTCCCACTGTTCAAGAGAAATTCGGGGATGGGGATTGCAACTTTCAACACTGTCGAGCACCTTTTCATAATGCATAGCCTGTGGTGAAGTGTTTGCACGACAGTAACATCCATGTAATGGACTGACCTCCAGAGTACTCACCTGAATGGAGTAGAATACTTTCGGAATGTTTTGGAACGCCGATTTAGAGCCAGGCCTCACCGATCGACGTCGAAACGTCAGTGCCATTCCCGAAGAAACCCTCCACATCCCGATTGAACGTATCTCTTCAAGACTGGAAGCTGTCGTTAAGACTAAGGGTGGGCCAACACAATTCCAGCGTAACCGATGGAGAGCGCCACGAACTTTTAAGTCATTTTCAGCCAGGTGTCCGGATACTTTTTATCACGTGGTGTATTAATTTACTAGCACAAAAATCAAGACTGTAGTCCTAGAAGACGGGTCTGACTCGGATAATAATGTCCTGCCGCTCTCGACGTGATTTAACTCCTACGAATACTGAATGGCAAACCAAGTATAATCATTTGCCTAAATTTCCCATAGTAATTGATTAAAAAAGCTGCACACTCTACAATTAATTGGAAATAAAATAGTCCCACTTTCACTTCATTTAGTTTGTAAAGGAAAAGTAATGATGGAGGATGAAGTTTTACGTCCTGTGGACACGAGATCATTAAAAATGGAGGAGAAGCTAAGATTACGCTAGAGGTAGCTGAAAATTTCAAATTTCAGTTTGGTCGTATGATATGTTCTTACACATTCTGCATAGGGGATGGACTAATGGGTTTGCTCACAATACCGCTATCGGAAACAATTAATTGGTCAATCAGGAATGTAATGCCTAAGCGGCTTCTCTCAGATACACCAGAATAGAGTATAAGGAGGGAGAGAAGGAGGAGGAGGAGGAGGACGTATCTGCCACGTTACTGGATGATACCAACAACGAATACTACTCCCATCTTTCGGCTGCAAGGCAGAGTCCACTGGACTACATTGAGAAGCAATAGAGACCACACATTTAAACCACATAGCTTTCCATAGTAATAGTTGTAACGATTAGATGTTGGAGATCAGTTAAACACTTGCACATCCGCTGCACTCATGTCCAGACGTGCACACGCAGTGCTCCAGGCCTAAAGTCACACTGTTAGTTGCCACTGTGAATGCGCTTCTTACCGATTACGCCCAGTCTGCAGCTGGACTCAGCCTGATGAAGAGGACCACCGAGTCATCTCGGGTGTCCAGGATGACCGGAGTGGTAGGAATTCGGATGTTATAAATACGTCCTGCGCCAACACTTGCAAGTGATTGACATTGAATCTTTTCAAATATCCATGTAAAAATCAGAGACTACTCTCAACACAGACGATTACAAAGACTGCCCAACGTATTCTGGATATTACACTATTGGCCACTAAAATTGCTAAACCACGAAGATGACGTGCTACAGACGCGAAATTGAACCGTCAGCAAGAAGACGCTGTGATATGCAAATGATTAGCTTCTCAGAGCATTCACACAAATTTGGCGCCGTTAGCGACACCTACAACGTGCTGACATGAGGAGAGTTTCCAACCGATTTCTCATTCACAAACACCAGTTGACCGGCGTTGCATGGTCAAACGTTGTTTTGCTGCCTCGTGTAATGAGGAGGAATGCGTACTATCACGTGCCCGACTTTGATAAAGGTCGGATCGTAGCATATCGCGATTGCGGTTTATCGTACCACGACAATGCCGCTCGCGTTGGTCGAAACCCAATGACTGTTAGCAGAATATATAATCGGTGGGTTCAGGAGGGTAATACGGAACGCCGTGTTGGATACCAACGGTCTCGTATCACTAGCAGTCCAGATGACACGCATATTAGCCGCATGGCTGTAATGGATCGTGCAGCCACGTCTAGATCCGTGAGTCAACAGATGGGGAACTTTGCAAGACAACAACCATCTGCACGAACAGTTCGACGACGTTTGCAGCAGCACGGACATCAGCTCGGATACCATGGCTGCGGTAACCCTTGACGCTGCATCACAGAGAGGAACGCCTGCGATGGTGTATTCAAAGACGAACCTGGGCGCACGAATGGCAAAATGTCATTTTTTCGGGTAAATCCAGGTTATATTCACAGCATCATGATGGTCGCATCCGTGTTTGGCGACATCGCGGTGAACGCACATTAGAAGCGTGTAATCCTCCTATCCATACTGACGTATCACCAGGCGTGATTGTATGGAGTGTCATTGGTTACACGTCTCGGTCACCTCTTGTTCACATTGATGTCACTTTGAACAGTGAACGTTACATTTCAGATATGTTACGACCCGTGGCTCTACCCTTCATTCGATCCCTGCGAAACCCTCCATTTCAGGAGGATAATGCGCGACCGCATATCGAAGTCCTGTACGGGCCTTCCTGTATACAGAAAATGTTCGACTGCAGCCCTGGTCAGCACATTATCCAGATCTCTCACCTGTTGAAAACGTCTGGTCAATGGTGGCCGAGCAACTGGCTCGTCACAATACGCCAGTCACTACTCTTGATGAGCTGTGGTATCGATTTGAAGCTCCATGGGCAGCTGTACCTGTACACGCCATCCAAGCTCTGTTTGACTCAATGCCCAGGCGTATCAAGGCCGTTATTACGGCCAGATGTGGTTGTTTCGGGTACCGATTTCTCAGGGTCTATGCACCCAAATTGCGTGCAAATGTAATCACACGTCAGTTCTAGTATAATATATTTGTCGAGTGAATATCCGTTTATTACCTGCATTTCTTCTTGGTGTAGCAATTTTAATGGCCATTAGTGTAGTTCGCTATTCGACGGCCCAGAGGGCAACATGATTAGGTCAACTGTATCCCTGTTCCCCACCTGTTCGGCTCAGGAGACGCAGTGATGACTCGCAACAGAAATGTCAATTTGTTTTGGTCACTGGTTCCCCCAACAAAGCACCCGGATGGCCTGCAGTTTCGTCCTAGGAAGCCAGCCACATGTTTATCAGTTTAATTGCAATTAAATGTTACGACTGCAGCACCAAGCTGGTGACAATGAGCGAAGTATTGGAAGTACCTCCTCCTGATGGCTGTGGCTATGGAAATATTAATGGCCCGTGTATATCTGTGTCCTCTTTACGGCTGGAAATAACTTTTCACATACAATCGTTGATCTCCCTTATGTGTATTGATACAGTGAAATATTAATTTTGCATTTCAAATCCATATCTCCCTTAGGACCAGACTTAGTTTCTATGCACATGTAAAAATGCTGATCACAATAACTTCATTCCTTAACACTTACTTTATAGGCCTGCTGATTATAGCGAAACTATCACACATTCCCTACTAATTATAATACTTCACTAATAACTGAATGCTGGTGGCACCAAACAGTACTGTGCGAAATTTCCAGGACTAATGGACATGGTCCATTTGTTTTTCTTGCGTGTTGCACCGGTGTAATTGCTACTTGCATCACCCTCATGCCACTGCTAGATAGTTTTCATACTACCAAACAGCATTTGTAACGCATTCTATCTGAATGCCATATAGAAAGAGTAACAGAGGTTCTGTGATATATTTAGGCCTACGGGGTTGTCTGCAAGGGACAATGACGGTCGATTGAGAATGATTGCATGCAGTAGATGGTCTGCTGTATGAGGAATCAATTAAAAATTCAACTACACACTGAAACCATAAGAAATGTATAGAATTCTGTCACCAGTGGATGCGTTTCTCAGATGTATAATGTAACCCTTTCTAGTAGAAATTCTGTCTGTGATTTTAAATCAAGCCCCTCCATTCAACCACGCACTTGCACTGGATCTTATGGAGATGTATGTTAATGATTACAGCCACTGGTCAATCACATTCGTGGCACACTCATGTACCGAAACGAGTCACCTTTTTCGAACCTATATACTAAGGACCCTATATAGCAAAACTCTAGTGTTTCTTTTTTTTATATACATTATCTCTGCATCCTAAAACAATTCCTCAGTCTCTGCCTCGTCCTCCCTGCATCTTTTCCCAAGTGATCTTTCCAATTTATGTCGAAACAGAGCAGTTGTCTAAGAGCGCTATATCTATCACCTTCAGCTCCCCATGGAGAAAAAAGATTCGCTGAGTTATTACAACAGTGCCTGTTTCGACCATTCGGTGGAAATGGGAACATAATGTCGTAGCTCCACCAACCGTGTACAATGCGTTGTTCTTTTAATTAATTTATATACTCGAGGGATAATCCATCCTTCTAAGAACGCCCCACACCTGTCCCCCTCCACTACCCCGAATCCTCTGGTAAACTCCGTCATCAATAAAAGCATATTTTCACATAAAATTAATTGTGTAATTAATTAAATTGGTAAATTAACTGTCCGCAGCTCGTGGTCGTGCGGTAGCGTTCTCGCTTCCCGCGCCCAGGTTCCCGGGGGGGGGGGGGGGGGACAGGGATTTTCTGTCTTGTGATAACTGGGTGTTGTGTGCTGTCGTTAGGTTTAAGTAGTTCTAATTCTAGGGGACTGATGACCATAAATGTTAAGTCCCATAGTGCTCAGAGCCATTTGAACCATTTTTTTGATAAATTAACTAACCCCTCCCTCTGTGGGAAATTCCCAGCCCCCACTCCTGTCCGCACTGTGGAACATGTCGGGAGACAGATTCATTCTGTGCTGGAGAGAAGAGCTCTCACGACAAGAGATTCAAATCAGGGCCCATTACATAGCAAAGGATATACCATTTATTTTTAAAATTCAGTTTGCAAGAGTTGGTGCTCTCTTTTATTTGGTGGGAAAAGCTTTTTGCAAGATGCAGGTCTTGTAAAACAGATCGAAAAGATGTAGTTAAATGTACTGATTTTTTTCCAATCAAGTACAGACTGACGAAATTGACATCAATACATCTCACTGCACATAATTAAGCCACTAAAATTTTTCCAATGATGCCCTCACACCAAACGTGAGGAAGATGAGTTGGCCACCTCTTGTACATCCAGATGCAGAGGTAGGTAGAGAGGCACACAGGGGCACCTCGAGTAGTGCACAGACCGCAAGTAGAGTTCCGGATGCATAGTGTCAGGTCCCTGCAGCACTAATTCAGGCATTTGTCGAGTTCATGGCATGTTGCGTTACGGCACAACTGCGGGGGGTGGGGGGGGGGGGGAAGAGGGGGCTACACGGTATTAGGCACTTGAACCAATGTCTTTGGATCTTCAGTTTATTGTACATAAGTCCTCTTCACAGATTTGCTCGTTCGAGATAGCTCCCGCTCGCGCCTCAGCAGTAAGCAACCGGCCGACTCATGGCGAATAATTTTGGGGGAAGAGGAGGAAAGCAGAGGAGGAAACGGAACAAGGCAGCTTGGCACGAGGAACTGTTCTCGACGAGGAAATTAGTTCTGCGCAGATGTATCGCTTCACGTCGACTGTTAATGCCTTTCGTTGCAACCTTATTTCCCAAGTCCGTTGACTGATGCGAAATGACAAACAAATGAAACTTACATCTACCTTAATTGATGAGGGCAAGAACGTAGAGGAGGTAAATATAAAAAATAGGAGATTTATTACGATTGATGCCGCGTAATGTCTGAAGTCGTTTCCGGACAAAGATTGAATTCACACCAACTAGTTTTTAGTGACTATTTCAGTCACACAGAAAACATAGAAATACTGAATGTCAATAAATACTGCTTACTTTGCTTTCCACTGAAGCATTAATTGTCGGCGCGGAGTGGCCGCGCGGTTTAAGGTGCCATGTCACGGATTGAGCGGCCCCTCCCGCTGGAGGTTCGAGTCCTCCTTCGGGCATGGGTGTGTTATTTATTTATTTATTTACACGTAAAGTTCCGTAGGACCAAATTGAGGCGCAAAGCTCCAAGGTCATGGAACGTGTCAGTACATGAACTTACAACATAAAAGTAATAACATATGAAAATGAATGTTCAGAATAGAAGGAGTGACCCATGAGGAAACTCTTCAGTTTCGATTTTGAAGGGCGGGGATTACTGCTAACATTTTGACTTCGACTGTCAGCTTATTTAAAATGGTTCAAATGGCTCTGAGCACTATGGGACTCAACTGCTGTGGTCATCAGCCCCCTAGAACTTAGAACTACTTAAACCTAACTAACCTAAGGACATCACACACATCTATGCCAGAGGCAGGATTCGAACCCGCGACCGTAACAGTCCCACGGTTCCGAACTGTGCGCCTAGAACCGCGAGACCACCGCGGCCGGCATTTAAAATGGATGCAGCAGTATACTGCACACCTTTTTGCACAAGAGGTAAGGAAGTCCAACCCAAATGGAGGTTTGATTTCTTCAGAGTATTAACCGTGTGAAAGCTGCTTATTCTTGGAAATAAACTAAAATTGGTAACAAGAAACGACATTAAGGAATATACATATTGAGAGTCCAATGTCAAAATACCGAGACTCGTGAACAGAGGTCGACAAGAGGTTCGTGAACTAACACCAATTATTGCCCGAAGCGCCTGTTTCTAGAATGGGAAGAGTTACCCCAAAACATAATACATACGACATGTTGTTGTTGTTGCGGTCTTCATTCCTGAGACTGGTTTGATGCAGCTCTCAATGCTACTCTATCCTGTGCAAGCCTCTTCATTTCCCAGTACCCACTGCAACCCACATCCTTCTGAATCTGCGTAGTGTAGTCATCTCTTGGTCTCCCTCTACGATTTTTACCCTCCACGCTGCCCTCGAATACTAAATTGGTGATCCCTTGATGCCTCAGAACATGTCCTACCAACTGATCCCTTCTTCTGGTCAAGTTGTGCCACAAACTTCTCTTCTCCCCAATCCTATTCAAAACTTCCTCATTAGTTATGTGATCTACCCATCTAATATTCAGCATTCTTCTGTAGCACCACATTTCGAAAGCTTATATTCTCTTTTTGTCCAAACTATTTATCGTCCATGTTTCACTTCCATACATGGCTACACTCCATACAAATACTTTCTCAAATGTCTTCCTGACACTTAAATCTATACTCGATGTAAACAAATATCTCTTCTTCAGAAACGCTTTCCTTTCCATTGCCAGTCTACATTTTATATCCTCTCTACTTCGACCATTATCAGTTATTTTGCTCCCCAAATAGCAAAACTCCTTTACTACTTTAAGTATCTCATTTCCTAATCTAATACCCTCAACATCACCCGACTTAATTCGACTACATTCCATTTTTCTCGTTTTGCTTTTGTTGATGTTCATCTTGTATCCTCCTTTCAAGACACTATCCATTCCGTTCAACTGCTCTTCCAAGTCCTTTGCTGTCTCTGACAGAATTACAATGTCATCGGCGAATCTCAAAGTTTTTATTTCTTCTCCATGGATTTTAATTCCTACTCCGAACTTTTCTTTTGTTTCCTTCACTGCTTGCTCAATATACAGATTGAATAACATCGTGGAGATGCTACAACCCTGTCTCACTCCCTTCCCAACCACTGCTTCCCTTTCATGTCCCTCGACTCTTATAACTGCCATTTGGTTTCTTTACAAATTGTAATTAGCCTTTCGCTCCCTGTATTTTACCCCTGACACCTTCAGAATTTGGAAGAGAGTATTCCAGTCAACATTGTCAAAAGCTTTCTCTGAATCTGCAAATGCTAGAAACGTAGGTTTGCCCTTCCTTAATCTAGCTTCTAAGATAAGTCGTAGGGTCAGTATTGCCTCATGTGTTCCAACATTTCTACGGAATCCAAACTGATCTTCCCCGAGGTCGGATTCTACTAGTTTTTCCATTCGTCTGTAAAGAATTAATATTTTGCAGCTGTTACTTATTAAACTGACAGTTCGGTAATTTTCACGTCTGTCAACCCCTGCTTTCTTTGGGATTGGAATTATTATATTCTTCTTGAAGTCTGAGGGTATTTCACCTGTCTCATACATCTTGCTCACCAGATGGTAGAGTTTTGTCAGGACTGGCTCCCCTCAAGGCGGTCAGTAGTTCCAGTGGAATGTTGTCACATACAACATAAGTGAATGAAACAGGCAAAGTAGACTAATTTACTTGTCGAAGTATCACTCACTTTTGACACAGTTCGAATAGTGATAATGGCAGTATTAAGTCTTTCAAAAGATCCTGAACGTGGGCTTTCCACGACAATTTACTGTCTATCTGAATACCTAGAAATTTGAACTGTTCAGTTTCACTAATCATATGCCCGTTCTGTGAGATTAAAACGTCAGGTTTTGTTGAATTGTGTGTTAGAAACTGTAAAAACTGAGTCTTACTGTTATTTAACGTAAATTTATTTTCTACAAGCCATGAACTGAGGTCATGCACTGCACTACTTGAAACCGAGTCAATGTTGCACACAACATCCTTTACTACCAAGCTAGTGTCATCAGCAAACAGAAATATTTTAGAGCTACCCATAACTAGAGGGAATATCATTCACATAAATAAATCTTAGTGTAAATAAATATTAGCTCAAGTTAGGTTAAGTAGTGTGTAAGTCTAGGGACTGATTACCTCAGCAATTTGGTTCCTTAGGAATTCATAGAATTTGAACATTTTGAAACGATAATCCCGGGTACCACTTGCTTAGCGCTGTCAGTTCGAAGATAAGCTGTTAAGTTAGAGTCTTTCAGTGAACTTCTGTGGCAAAATTTCTTTCTCTTCACTGATGAGAGAATTGCTCACGTAAACCTTCTATAAGACTTTATTATTATGAAACACCGTAACTACGTGTCACTGTTGCTAGGCATTCTCCAGTGACCCCTTATAAGTTGTTACTGGTGTGTTTGACACACGCTCTGAATTTCCTGATGTACCATACTTCTGCTTTTCACCGATTTTGGAAATTTCGAAATTTGTGGTAAGTTCTATGAGACCAAACTGCTCAGGTCATCCGTCCCACCGGCCAGAGTGGTCGAGCGGTTCTAGGCGCTACAGTGTGGAACTTCGCGGCCGCTAAGGACGCAGGTTCGAATCCTGCCTCGGGCATAGATGTGTGTGATGTCCTTAGGTTGGTTAGGTTTAAGCAGTTCTAAGTTCTAGAGGACTGATGATCTCAGAAGTTGAGTCCCATAGTGCTCAGAGCCATTTGAACCATTTTCATCGGTTCTTAGGCTTACGCACTACTTAATCTAACTTAAACTTACACTAAGGACGACACACACACACACACACACACACACACACACACACACACACACACACACACACACCAGTGCCCAAGGGAGGACTCGAACCTTCGATGGGGGAAGCTGCGGGCGCGGATCGCCGATTTTTAAAGAAGTACTCTACACTTTAAGTACTGAGCCATTAAGGGGGAATAAAGGGTGTTGCAAAAAGGTACTGCCAAACTTTCAGGTAACATTTCTCACACACAAATAAAGAAAAGATGTTATGTGGACATGTATTCGGTAACGCTTAATTTCCATGTTAGAGCTCATTTTAGTTTCGTCAATATGTACTGTACTTCCTCGATTCACCGCCAGTTGGCCCAATTGAAGGAAGGTTGTGTTGACATACGACTCATTGCTCTACAGTACTACCATCAAGCACATCAGTACGTAGCATCAACAGGTTAGTGTTCATCACGAACGTGGTTTTGCAGTCAGTGCAATGTTTACAAATGCGGATTTGGCAGATGCCCATTTAATGTATGGATTAGCACGGGGCAATAGCCGTGGCGCGGTACGTTTGTATCGAGACAGATTTCCAGAAAGAAGGTGTCCCGACAGGGAGACGTTCGAAGCAATTGATCGGCGTCTTAGGGAGCACGGAACATTCCAGCCTATGACTCGCGACTGGGGAAGACCTAGAACGACGAGGACACCTGCAATGGACGAGGCAATTCTTCGTACAGTTGACGATAACCCTAATGTCAGCGTCAGAGAAGTTGCTGCTGTACAAGGTAACGTTGACCACGTCACTGTATGGAGAGTGCTACAGGAGAACCAGTAGTTTCCGTACCATTGGCCTCCACGGGTACACTTTTGAGAATGGTTCATCCAACAATGCGTCAATCCTCATTTCAGTGCAAATGTTCTCTTTAAGGATGAGGCTTCGTTCCAACATGATCAAATTGTAAATTTTCACAATTAACATGTGTGGGCTGACGAGAGTCCGCACGCAATTGTGTAAACACGTCATCACGACAGTTTTTCTGTGAACGTTTGGGCAGGCATTGTTGGTGATGTCTTGATTGGGACCCATGTTCTTCCACCTACGCTTATTGGAGCACGTTATCATGATTTCATACAGGATAATATACCTGTGCTGCCAGAACATGTGCCTTTACAAGTACGACACAACATGTGGTCCATGCACGATGGAGCTCCTGCACATTTCAGTCGAAGCGTTCGTACGCTTCTCAACAACAGATTCAGTGGCAGATCGATTGGTAGAGACGGACCAATTCCATGGCTCCACGCTCTCCTGACCTCAACCCTCTTGACTTTCATTTGTGGGGGCATTTGAAGCTCCCCGGTATCAAATGTAGACACTCTTCGTGCTCCTATTGTGGACGGCTGTGATACAATACGCCATTCTCCAGGGCTGTATCAGCCCATCAGGAATTCCATGCGACGGAGAGTGGATGCATGTATCCTCGCTAACGGAGGACATTTTGAATATTTCCTGTAACAAAGTGTTTGAAGTTACGCTGGTACGTTCTGTTGCTGTGTGTTTCCATTCCATGATTAATGGGATTTGAAGACAAGTAATAAAATGATCTCTAACATGGAAAGTAAGCGTTTCCGGACACTTGTCCACATAACATATATTCTTTCTTTGTGTGTGAGGAATGTTTCCTGACAGTTTGGGCGTACCTTTCTGTAACACCCTGTATACAGTTGCGTTTAAAGCTACGGCCAATTTAATACATGGTAATCACTCTTAACCCAGCTTGCAGTTAGCACTTCCCTTGGGACACATCATGACGTCTGACAGTCTTAGTTTATCCTGAGCGCTCATTGATCACGCGAAGAACGAGCCTGAGGCCTCCTGATCGCGTAGTCGCCTCTTGAATAGAACTGTTATACATTGTGGCTCACCGATGAGATTCAAAGAGAAGAAAAAACTACAAAAATGCACATGTAAAATGAGAGAGTATGCACGTTTAACCAAGTGGGTGAAAATAATGTGCTATCGTTAGGCATCGACTACACACGGACCAACGAAGAGCCGCAAAACAGCGTCACTAGAAGACGTTGATCCGCGAGCCAACGGAAAGAGCGGCCCCTGTCGACGCTGATTTAACCAGCCGCTCACCACTGGTCGGCCCAGTGCGGTCACAGACTTCGAGAGCATCAGTGATCGCACACTCCGCTGCAGAGTGAAAATCTCCTTCTGGAAACATCCCCCAGGCTGTGGCTAAGCCATGTCTCCGCAGTATCCTTTCTTTGAGGAGTGTTAGTTATGCAAGGTTCGCAGGAGAGTTTCTGTAAAGTTTTGAAGGTATGAGACGAGATACTGTCAGAAGTAAAGCTGTGAGGACTGGGCGTGAGGCGTGCTTCGGTAGCTCACATGGGTAGCTCAGCGCGTTCGGTCAGTGGGTTAGGTGTCCTCTGTAATAAAAAAACTGATTTCACCGATCGACAACGAACCAAAACTGGTGTCTTTCGACGTCCACCCCGAGCACATAAAACGAACGAAAGAGAACAAAATGAGATTTACAAAAAATGGCAGACAACTTGCCCGCAAAAGGCAAAGGTCCCGAGTTCGAGTCTCGGTCGGGCACAAAGTCTTAATCTGCCAGGAAGTTTCATATCAGCGCACACTCCGCTGCAGAGTGATAATCTCATTCGAGAAACATCATGTTTAGTAGTCCCTAGTTATATTTGTTTATTTATTTATTTTTTGAAAAATACAAAAATTTGCAATAACTTGAGCGGCCAAACATGTACAGCGACATTTCTTACACGTTTACATTATGTGATTCAGTTCTGGAGGCGTGATCACGCTTCAGGTGCCTTTTTGACTGCGCTATGTATTCTAAAAGAGAACTGAGCGAAGACTCTTATAACTCGACAGTGGGAACTACCTACTGAGGTCTTTTATACACTCCTGGAAAATGAAATAAGAACACCGTGAATTCATTGTCCCAGGAAGGGGAAACTTTATTGGCACATTCCTGCTGTCAGATACATCACATGATCACACTGACAGAACCACAGGCATACAGACACAGGCAACAGAGCATGCACAATGTCGGCACTAGTACAGTGTATATCCACCTTTCACAGCAATGCAGGTTGCTATTCTCCCATGGAGACGATCGTAGAGATGCTGGATGTAGTCCTGTGGAACGGCTTGCCATGCCATTTCCACCTGGCGCCTCAGTTGGACCAGCGTTCGTGCTGGACGTGCAGACCGCGTGAGACGACGCTTCATCCAGTCCCAAACATGCTCAATGGGGGACAGATCCGGAGATCTTGCTGGCCAGGGTAGTTGACTTACACCTTCTAGAGCAGGTTGGGTGGCACAGGATACTTGAGGACGTGCATTGTCCTGTTGGAACAGCAAGTTCCCTTGCCGGTCTAGGAATGGTAGAACGATGGGTTCGATGACGGTTTGGATGTACCGTGCACTCTTCAGTGTCCCCTCGACGATCACCAGAGGTGTACGGCCAGTGTAGGAAATCGCTCCCCACACCATGATGCCGGGTGTTGGCCCTGTGTGCCTCGGTCATATGCAGTCCAGATTGTGGCGCTTACCTACACGGCGCCAAACACGCATACGACCATCATTGGCACCAAGGCAGAAGCGACTCTCATCGCTGAAGACGACACGTCTCCATTCGTCCCTCCATTCACGCCTGGAGGCGGGCTGAACGATGTTGGGGCGTGAGCGGAAGACGGCCTAACGGTGTGCGGGACCGTAGCCCAGCTTCATGAAGACGGTTGCGAATGGTCCTCGCCGATACCCCAGGAGCAACAGTGTCCCTAATTTGCTGGGAAATGGCGGTGTGGTCCCCTACGGCACTGCGTAGAATCCTACGGTCTTGGCGTGCATCCGTGCGTCGCTGCGGTCCGGTCCCAGGTCGACGGGCATGTGCACCTTCCGCCGACCACTGGCGACGACATCGATGTACTGTGGAGACCTCACGCCCCACGTGTTGAGCAATTCGGCGGTACGTCCACCCGGCCTCCCGCATGCCCACTATACGCCCTCGCTCAAAGTCCGTCAACTGCACATACGGTTCACGTCCACGCTGTCGCGGCATGCTACCAGTGTTAAAGACTGCGATGGAGCTCCGTATGCCACGGCAAACTGGCTGACACTGACGGCGGCGGTGCACAAATGCTGCGCAGCTAGCGCCATTCGACGGCCAACACCGCGGTTCCTGGTGTGTCCACTGCGCCGTGCGTGTGATCATTGCTTGTACAGCCCTCTCACAGTGTCCGGAGCAAGTATGGTGGGTCTGACACACCGGTGTCAATGTGTTCTTTTTTCCATTTCCAGGAGTGTATATTTTAATTGTGACTCTCCCTGTACTCAACACTATTTTACACCAGGGCAGCACGCAGTGTTCTTAAAATATTAACAACGGTGTGTGCCTGCTAAGACATGTGAATGGACAGTAGCCTGTGTGTTCAACACCTGAAGTGCCAGCCAATCTGAATATTCCTTAAACAAGGCGATACTAGTTATTGTAAAATACAAAATAAAGTATGTTTTGCGGGAAGACTGTTTATCTCATTAAAACATTAATAACTAAGTACTGTAACACCCAGGCATGAACTGCAGGTAAATACAGTAGTGTATATGAAAATATTGTAGATTTTATACAGAATGTTCAACTGCATATAATCTACAGGCTGCCGGATACCTATAATGTAAGTTTAAGAATATTGTACACACATGAAACAGAAAGTAACTGAAATACTCAGCAAAGACTAGTTCCGATTACGAAATCATATATAAATAAGAAAGACAAGTGTGAGTACCTTTTTATGTGTGCGGACATCTGTTGTCACTGCACCTGCAACGAGAAACGCTCTTAAATTTTTATCAAAAAGGCAGTAGAGCCATCTCGTAGCTATATATTATGGTGTAAGGAGAGACAGGAATTCAAGATGAGGATGCAAAATTGTAGGATTGCGATCCGATTTCGTTGCTTGAGGACGTAAGTCCAGAGGAGGAAAAGGGTGGATAGCGGAAGAGGGGGGTGGGCGGCGGATGAGGAGTTATTTGCTTTTCCAACCGACAGTAAGTCTGGAACATTACGTGCCATAACATTAAATGAGAATTTTTCGAATACTGTTACTTTTTCTAACTTCATCTTAAGCAAGACATCGGATGGAGCGGCTAATGCTGCTTCATTGGTGTCCGCCACTTAGAAAAGAGAAGGGAATTGCAATCAACTGTTAAAAAACTCATTAGGAACCAAGCATTTTATTCTGTGGAGTTGACGTGTAAGTATAAATAAACGAATAGTACAAGAGTATTTGAAGTACGTTGATGATTGAAGAAGATTTGTCTTGGTGGTAAATCTTATACTTCACAGGCTTGCAAGACCTTACTATACAATGTCTCAAAGAAGTCTGTAGGAGTTTTTGGACAGCTTCTTAACTAATAACATTGATGTTGAAGCTGGAGATATCTGCAGATTTCACTCGATATAGATGGGTGCTGAGTCGGCAGAGAACCAAACAGTTTCCGGTTGAACAGACCTCCCGGTGGTACACTGCAACTTAATGAATGAAGCGCTATTCCAAACTGTTCGAGATTAATCGCCGCTGCGGCAGTGGACGTGGAAACATTTACACTGGCGCTGGAAACGGGTGCTCCGCCCTGTTTGAGATTGGCCCAGTAATTCAGCCGCGAGGAGAAATTAATTGGAATCGAGTAAATTTCGGGATCTATTAACGGCGTCTGCACCGCCAATTAACTGAATGGTGTGGTTTGCGCTGTGTAAATAGCGGCCCGCTCGTCGGATTATCGGAAAACGATACGGGGGCTGGAAACCGCCGACGAGCGGCGCGGAAGACATCGGGGCCCGGAAAATTGATTCAGATATTAGGCCGGCGAAGAAAAAGGAGGAACCCATCTCTCCTTTAGCTGTGACTGAACTGTGAAACGTAATTGCCGGGAAACATGCTGAGTCGCCCGATCACACGGATTGGAAGAAAGCAAAAAGGCTACGTTTCAAAAATTAGAAAATTACGAAGAAACCCAAGGGTCTCTAATTCAAACCGAAGGTGACTCCCCAGAGTCGGGAGGCAGAAGAAGGAAGGTCAAATCCACAACTTGCTAATCTATGTAGAGGTCTGGTTTCCAGAATACGCACATCAACAAAAGTTTTGCATCACCCCGATATGTTCTTGACTAGACTAAACATGCATCATGCCATGAAGGGCAATAGCGACCAAGCATCGGGTCGCCATCAACACGTTACGAGCACGAGTGAAAGTGTTATGGTTCAGACATGGAATGGGTTCCATTTTACAGATATTGTTGTGGACTTTCATCGCACAGGCCGTCTGCACTCGACAGGTGCATAGGATCATTTATAGCTACGGTTTTTGAGTCAATTGGGTGTTCGAAGAGGCTACAAGCCGTCACGCGTCGCTTCAAACTATTAGGAGAAGACTGAAAAGTACCAGTCTCCATTCCTGACAATATTCGCGAGCACCATGTCGCAAACCACGACACTGTGGACTCCTTTGCAGATGGACAAGTAACCCTGCAGAATGGGGCGCCAAAGGATTGGCGTCGGATGTTGTTTACGGTCAAAACTCGGTATCGTTTCTCTCCTGATAGCCGCAGACAACAACTCTGAAACAACCCGATAATATCGAATGCCTCCAACATTGCTCCCACATGGGCATCAAAGTGGTAGTTGAGTGGTGGGTTAGTATTACAGGGAATCAACGTAAACCTTTCGTGGCTGTTTAGAGCTATCGCTGTTGTTAATGGTAGAAGAACGAGTTTCCGCAACCAACAATGGGACAATATCACAAACATCAATGACACGGGTTACAAACCGGACACAATGGGAACAACCAGGCCCCTTTGCTTTTTTCTTTTATTACTCGTTTATTACATCAGAGAAATACATGTTTTAAGATAAAATTTAACTACATGAAATATTGCTCCCAGTAAAGGTTAACATAAGCAGAGACGAAACTTTGTTGTCTTAAGGGTTTCTGCTGGCAAGAAACTATAAGGAGGCAATATAAGCTTTATATCAATTCAGCTCAAACACGTAGCTAGTGATTGAATCATTACACAGACACTTCAACAATTTCGGTAACAAATAAATAGCGTGAAATTGTACTCACAGTCACCATCTAATCAACAGCCTTGCCACTGAATACGTAGTAGGCCATTTGGAACGAATTACCAACACTCCGCAAATAGGGGAGTTAATACCAACAGTCTTTAAATGTCTTGCTCCCCATTCAATAAACAAACGTACAGTAATTAAATGAATAATAAATCAAACACACTACGCTCCACTAAAACTCTTAAGTGGAAGCCAAGCCAAAATGAAGATTCCATTAACTGACTAGCAATGAAGTCACACTAAAGCTCATCTCTGTGTTCCCAGACACACATGGGGCAAACTTATACAAGACAAGATTTTGAAGGGAGCACATCAGTAAAACTGGTAGTGGAGCTAACTCGTCCCACTGAAAATTAAGGTACTAGACAGTTGGTGTAGAAGGAGGTTGCCTTAGTGCTATACTGCGCTCCAAAATATTAATTCAAATGGCCAATTCATATTAAGTACACAAAACCCAGCATTAATTAACGAGGAGTGACACCAGGTCGTTCGAAAGGATGACAACACTTAATTGAAAAGACAAATGCCGGAAGCGGAAGGAACATCAAACACCTTCTTCGAGTTTTAACCAGGAGGCACTTCCCGCTATACAAGTAAACATTTAACCAAGCACAAGGAAGGAACACCAAAGAGAAAATTCAAATAAAACCCCCAAAAGATTATAAGGACAGGGAACCATAACTATTTAAATTTAAGAGAATTAGCTCTCCCCAAAGGCAGTGTTAACGCGATGGCTACACTTAAAAGGCCACCAAAATTGGTTACAAAAGGTCTTATACATTTGCTCCTTTTCTTTAAAGGAACACAAGGCTGCTTAACTTCTGCTGGACGTCTGGTATGGCTCCTGTAGGATAGATACACCAGGCTGCAACCCAAGCTAGCCGGTCGCAAGGCACGGTGAGCAAAATCAGGAGTACAGACAGGCGGACAGCCAACACATATCCTACATGCTGAACCGGCAGACCGCGTACAACCAACTCCACATATACACTCCTGGAAATGGAAAAAAGAACACATTGACACCGGTGTGTCAGACCCACCATACTTGCTCCGGACACTGCGAGAGGGCTGTACAAGCAATGATCACACGCACGGCACAGCGGACACACCAGGAACCGCGGTGTTGGCCGTCGAAAGCCGCTAGCAGCGCAGCATTTGTGCACCGCCGCCGTCAGTGTCAGCCAGTTAGCCGTGGCATACGGAGCTCCATCGCATCCTTTAACACTGGTAACATGCCGCGACAGCGTGGACGTGAACCGTATGTGCAGTTGACGGACTTTGAGCGAGAGCGTATAGTGGGCATGCGGGAGGCCGGGTGGATGTACCTCCGAATTGCTCAACACGTGGGGCGTGAGGTCTCCACAGTACATCGATGTTGTCGCCAGTTGTCGGCAGAAGGTGCACGTGCCCGTCGACCTGGGACCGGACGGCAGCGACGCACGGATGCACGGCAAGACCGTAGGATCCTACGCAGTGCCGTAGGGGACCGCACCGCCACTTCCCAGCTAATTAGGGACACTGTTGCTGCTGGGGTATCGGCGAAGACCATTCGCAACCGTCTCCATGAAGCTGGGCTACGGTCCCACACACCGTTAGGCAGTCTTCCGCTCACGCCCCAACATCGTGCAGCCCGCCTCCAGTGGTGTCGCGACAGGCGTGAATGGAGGGACGAATGGAGACGTGTCGTCTTCAGCGATGAGAGTCGCTTCTGCCTTGGTGCCAATGATTGTCGTATGCGTGTTTGGCGCCGTGCAGGTGAGCGCCACAATCAGGACTGCATACGACCGAGGCACACAGGGCCAACACCCGGCATCATGGTGTGGGGAGCGATCTCCTACACTGGCCGTACACCTCTGGTGATCGTCGAACCAATCGTTGTACCATTCCTAGACCAGCAAGGGAACTTGCTGTTCCAACAGGACAATGCACGTCCGCATGTATCCCCTGCCACCCAACGTACTCTAGAAGGTGTAAGTCAACTACCCTGGCCAGCAAGATCTCCGGATCTGTCCCCCATTGAGCATGTTTGGGACTGGATGAAGCGTCGTCTCACGCGGTCTGCACGTCCAGCACGAACGCTGGTCCAACTGAGGCGCCAGGTGGAAATGGCATGGAAAGCCGTTCCACAGAACTACATCCAGCATCTCTACGATCGTCTCCATGGGAGAATAGCAGCCTGCATTGCTGCGAAAGGTGGATATACGCTGTACTAGTGCCGACATTGTGCATGCTCTGTTGCCTGTGTCTATGTGCCAGTGGTTCTGTCTGTGTGATCATGTGATGTATCTGACCCCAGGAATGTGTCAATAAAGTTTCCCCTTCCTGGGACAATGAATTCACGGTGTTCTTATTTCAATTTCCAGGAGTGTATGTGTTTGCTTCCCGCCTCGTACCTCGCGGTGTCTCAGCAGGTAGCCCGAGCAAAGTTCAACTGCCACTCGCCCCGCGAATGCAGGAAAGAACAAGGCAAGCAAAGATAAGAAGCGTCGTAGAATCGATAATGGACATCCAAGAGACTGGCCCACCAGTAACGAGCGCCACGGCGCAGACTTAACATCTGACACTATTCATCCGCCTTACATATTCTACCAGACCTGAAAAGAGCTCTGTATGCGGGTATGCAGGCGACTAGAGTTGCAATTCTCTGTGACAGTTATAAAGCCTGTTAGAGTGAAGGACTTGGAGATACAGCTTACTCAAGTTACATTCCATTTCCTTCTCCTCTTGAAGGTGCTTCGCTTATTTTGGCAGGTATTATAGTGAAATATTCTTTCCCAGTCATTTATTTCTATTATCTAACAATTTTATAACATTATTCACTGGAAGTAGTAATGATTTAACCTGATATCCAAAACTGTCGCCGGCCGCGGTGGTCGACCGGTTCTAGGCGCTCAGTCCGGAGCCGCGCGACTGCTGCGGTCGCAGGTTCGAATCCTGCCTCGGGCATGGATATGTGTGCTGTCTTTAGGTTAGTTAGGTTTAAGTAGTTCTAAGTCCTAGGGGACTGACGACCACAGATGTCAAGTCCCATAGTGCTCAGAGCCATTTTCTGAACCAAAACTGTCAGACGTTTATTTGCCGCCAAGGAAATATTTCTAAAGTTGTAGGGACGAGACGCAGTATGTACTCTTTATGTGAGTGCCAGTACGCCTGCCATAATATCTGATTTCCGCAGCTAGCGTAGCACACAAACTTGGCAGCTCGTGAGCGAGGGTTTTGTTATTTGCGTTTATGTTTTAGCGAAATTTTTATATTATAGACTACAAGTGAAAACCGCCTGATAGGACAGAAAGAGTGCCCTTCGGGAGTTCACGTTTTTGCTGCATGAGCGTGAGTCGTCTGTTCTTGCCTTCCGGATTTTTCGAAATTCCGCCTCTTGGTGAGTATGGTGCTGCTGTCAAAGTGACACTCTCGCGACCAGTTCCGAGAGATCATTCTTCTATTTACTTCCCTGGAACAGTGCGGCACCGAGCTAGGTGGCGCAGTGGCTAGCACACTGGACTCGCATTCGGAAGGACGACGGTTCATTTCCGCCTCCGGCCATCCTGACATGCCGGGATGGTTCCTTTGAAAGGACACGGCCAACTTCCTTCCCTCTCTTCCCTAATCTGATGAGACCGATGATGTCGCTGTCTGGTCTCCTCCCCCAATCAATCCAACCCAGTAGTGCTGAACTAGCTACTTATATGGGCCGACTCTTGCGGTTGTGGTGACCTTTCCCTCGCTCTATCGCCGAGGCCTGAAGTCGTGTACACTGACGGGAAACAAATCGCAGCACCAAGAAGGAGTTGTGCGACATAAACAAAAGTTGGTAGACATGTTTCTACATCAGAAGAATGGTGCCTATTCTAATTTCGCACCACATGCATAAGCGTGGGGTTAGTAGCTCCACTATGGATAAGAAAATCACGTTTGCTCCAAATAGTCGCTGTAACTGTCGTGAGCGTTCGTCACCTTTCAGACTGGACGTGGTTAGATGATGGTAGCCAAGATTGCCTTTAAGGCGACAAAGAAGCCACTACCAATACCTCACTGAGTTTGAACAAGGTGGGTCGTGTAATAGGCTACGAGAAGTTGGATATTCCTTCTGCGGCATTGGAGGAAGACTTGGCAGGAATGAATTCCCTGGTCTCTAAAATGTACGACCCAAGAACACAGCACTCTGGGCGGCAACTTGGCTCTGCCGAGGGGAAAGGCGATCGTGCTCGGTTCTAACATTCTGGGCGGTGTCTGTTTGTTCTATATCGTGTCTCCTATATGACTTTCGCGCAACGACACCCTGAGCGTGTTTTTTAGGGGACTGACTAGTTTGAACCTGGGACCTGTTGCTGGTAAGGAGACGCCAGACCACACATGACATGTAGCCTTCAGAAGAGTTCAGTGAGACTAGACGTGATATAACCAAATACTTAATGATTTGAGCGTCAGCTCTACTGCAGTCCCAGTAAAAGAATCTTAATACTAACTAAATTTAGTGGAAGGGGTTCAAGGCTTTCCTATTTTTAGTTAGCTGGTAAAATAACGTCGAAAAAGCAGTTAAGTTTACCATTGGAAATTTTGTTCTACTCACAAAACATTGTTTATAAATAGCACTTTTGATAAAAGGAAATGTTTTAATACAGGATGGTAAAAACCAACTGCGTTCAACAAAAATGTGTAACGAATATTCCCTGAATGGGTTTCCAAGTTCTACAATGGATCGAAGGATGACCTATGCCATATCACATCTATAATCTAAGTTTAAATTAAGTTTCAAAAAAGAGAAAACTATCAAAATGGTCTACAGTGACTCTCGATTATCTTTAATTACTTATGTAACTTGTCGTAAATTACAGTGGCTGATGTGGCTTCTCAGTAACTATATAACAGAAAAATCATCGCGTTTAAGATTTTTACTTCAAGTGGCAAATGCGAACACCATGAGCTTTAATTGACGATCGACACTAGTATTACGCAAAAAGGGAGTGTAACAGATGGGACTTCTGCAGTTCTGAGTGAAGCCTTATGCGCCGTTATGCGGCATCGCGTGCGTTCATTACCTTGTTGGTGTTCGTCAGGGGCGGCGGCCGGCGCAACAGCCATCCAGCTCGCCGTCTCGGAACTAACTCCCTCCTAACTTCTCATTACTACAATTTACCCAAGTTGGTTTTAAAAACAAAACTATATGGCTGTGTTTTCATTGGACCAATCAGGGTCTCAATGTTAACCTTAAGCTCCGCCTACAAAAATTCTGTCTATCCAATGAGAAACGTTATACTTTTCGTGGTGGGGCAATGTTTGTAAAGTTTGCAACGTAACACAGACGCGATAAAGTCTCACGCTAAAACTTGCAGCTTGTGTGGTCCTTTAAGCTTATCGTAAGATCTATATTGTTCTTTTAGAGGGCTCAATCTTTTAACATGGGCTGGGGGGTGGTTCTAACGTAACAGAGACGCGAAAAAGTCTCACGCTAAAACTTGCGGGTGGTGTGGCCTTTTTTGTGTTATCGAAAGATCTATACTGTTTTTCTGGAGGGCTCTAGCTTTTACCATGGGAAGGGAGGGGGGGGGGTGCTCCTTGATGTAACAAAGACGCGAAAAAGTCTCACACTAAAACTTGCAGCTGGCGTTGTCCTAGTGGTTAGCTGGCGACGTGGGTGTCCAGTCCGTCCCTTATTGTAGGGCCTTCTAGCTTAACACGGTTCTGCTCTCGGCTTCTGTTCTCGTTTCTGCCCTCGGAACTGCGTCAGTCTCACAGTGGGAAGGTATGAAATGCAGTTAGGCATTCTTGCGTTAGTCGTGGTATTCCATTTGCTCACTCGTTGGTCGTATTACTTTGGTTAATTTAATATCACGATTAATTCGGAGCTATGTGACATACTACTGGATTTCCTTATCATGTCAGGGTTTTCATGGAATGTGTTGGATTTGCCTGACACCTTAAACGGTGTAGGGCTCCGGCGCATCAAACTGCATCTGCAGCAGCAATTCGAGCAGCACTTGGCTCTACAGTGACACAACGAACTCTTACAAATCCGTTACTTCAAGGTCAGTTCCGAGCCAGAAGTCCTCTAGAGCGCTTTCTGCACACCCCAAACCACCGCGAATAGCGACGTCATGGGTCAAGCAAGAGCTCATTGGAGGGCATGTTGGAGATCTGTTGTGTTTTCTGATAAGAGATGGTTCTGGCTAGGTATCAGTGACAGCCGTGTGTTGGTTAGAAGGAAGCCACCATAGGGCCTGCAACCAACCTGCCTGTGTGCTAGACACACTGGACCTACACCTGAAGTTATGGTGAGGGGTGCGATCTCGTATGACAGCAGGAGCAGTCTCGTGATTACTCCACGCACCTTGACTTCAGATTTGTAAGTCAGACTGGTGATACGACCTGTAGTGCTGTTAGTCACACACAGCATTCTAGGGGCTATTTTCCAACAGGATAGCGCTTGACCATATACCTCTGTTGTAGACAGACATGTTCTACAGAGCGTCGACATGGCGCATTGGCCTGCTTGATCACCAGATCTGTTTCCAGTCCAACACATATGGAACACCAGCGGATACCAACTCTAGTAGTGCCATCCACAAACCCCAGTAACAGTTCCCATCTTGAACAATGAAGTGCAACTAGCGTGGACCTATATCCGAATGGCTCAAGTGGCTCTGAGCACTATGGGACTTAACTTCTGTGGTCATCAGTCCCCTAGAACGTAGGCCTACCTAAACCTAACTAACCTAAGGACATCACACACATCCATTCCCGAGGCAGGATTCGAACATGCGACCATAGCGGTCGCGCGGTTCCAGACAGAAGCGCCTAGAACCGCTCGGTCACTTCAGCTGGCTAACTATATCCGATAAACCAACATTATGCACCTATGCAATACAATGCGAGCTTGCATTCAACGTTCTGCTGGTTATACGTGTTATTAATGTATCAGTATTTAACAATTACAATGACTTATCTCGCACTTACGTTAACGTATCATCTTGCAATGTTAATCACTTAAATATGTTACCTAGACAAATGTATTCCCGAAATGTCATTACTCTGCATTAATTTTGGTGTTCGATTTTTTCTCCTCAGTGTATTTAGAGGTTGTTGAGACATTCTTTCCGTCGTGCCGTCATGAGCAGTACAGTGGAGATGTGTATTGTTTACTGGTCTCCATTGTATCTGAAGTGGTTCAAGTACTTTGTGCTATAGTTTGCTCATAAAACACATTCGTGGAATTTTGGAATCGTGGCTTTGAGTTCATATTTTTTGTTATCTATAGTAAGAGGGCGAGCTCAAGTCCCCGTGGTTTGCAGTGACCGTAGTGTGTGTTTGTGTTCCTGTCTATCATGAATTACGTGTTTAGAAATGCGTTGGCTCCACTGGGGATGACTTAGCAAAATACACTTGGTTAGTTATAAGAAATGCGTGTTGTGTTTGCTTCGTATACGAACCGCATGTAGGAATAGTTATAATTTTTTGTCGGTGTCCGGTTTTGCACTAGTGAGCGTTTGTGTTGGCAGCAGGGTCTAGTGAAATTATTGTGATCAGCAGGCGAATTTTTCAGCGGGAGGTGCCCTTCCTAGTGGAGTACTAAGGTTTGTCATGTGTGCGAAACGTTTTGATCTTTTTTTGAGACATCACCCTTCTGACAGGTTTGATGCGGTTTGCCGCGAATTCCTCTCCTGTGCCAAACTCTTCATCCCAGAGTAGCACTTGCAACCTACGTCCTCAATTGGACGTATTCCAATCTCTGTCTTCCTCTACAAGTTTTGCCCTCTACGGCAACCTCTGGTACCATACAAGTCATTGCCCGATTTCTTGACAGATGTCCTAAAATCTTGTCCCTTCTCTCTGTCAGTGTTTTCCGCATATTCCTTTCCATTCCGATTCTGCGCAGAACCAATTCTCTTCTGTTCTGATTTTCCCACAGTCTGTATTTCCTACCATACAACTCTGTGCTCCAAAAGTACATTCTCAGAAATGTCTTTCTCAAGTTAAGGAATTTGTTTGCTACTAGAAGACTTCTCTCGGCCAGGAATTCCCTTTTTGCCAGCGCTTGTTTGCTTTTGAAGTCCGCCTTGCTCCGTCCATCAATGGTTACTTTGCTTCCTGGGTAGCAGAATTAGTTAACTTTATCTACTTCGTGACCATAAATCCTGATGCTAAGTTTCTTGCTGTTCAGATTTCTGCTACTTCTCACCACTTTTGTCTTTGTTCGATTTACTCTCAATCCATATCTGTGCTAATTAGACTGTTCATTCCACTCAGTAGATCATGTAATTCTTCTCCACTTTCACTCAGGATACAAATGTCATCAGCGTATACTATCATTAGATCCTTTCACCTTGAATTTAGTCCACTCATTGCTTCTTCGATGTACAGATTAAACAGTAGGGGTGAAAGACTACATCCCTGTCTTACATCCTTTATAATCCGAGAACTTCGTTCTTGGTCGACCACACTTGGCTCTTGTACTTATCCATATTACCCGTCTCTTTCTATAGCTTATCCCTACGCCAAATGCTTTCTCCAGGTCGATAAATCCTATGAATGTCTCGCGATTTTTCTTTGGTTTTACTTTCATTATCAACCGCAACGTCATATTTCCCTCTCCGGTGCCTTCACGTTTTTAAAGGCCAAACTGGTCGTCATCCACTATATCTTCAATTTTCCTTTCCGTCCTTCTGTGTATTATTTTTCTCAGAAACTTAGATGCATGAGCAGTTAAGCTGATTGTGCGGTATTTCTTGCACTTTTTGTCTCTCACACTCTTCGGAATTGCGTGGATGAAATTTTTACGAAAGGCAGATATTATGTCGTCAGACTCATATATTTTACATACCAAACTGAACAGTCGTTTTGTTGCCACTTCCCCCAATGATTTTAGAAGTCGTGATGGAATGTTATGAATCCCGGAAGTTTACTGAGGCTTTTTGCTGATGATGCTGTGGTGTATCGGAGGGTGGAACAATAGAAAATTGTACTGAAATGCAGGAGGATCTGCAGCGAATTGACGCATGGTGCAGGGAATGGCAATTGAATCTCAATGTAGACAAGAGTAATGTGCTGCGAATACATAGAAAGATAGATCCCTTATCATTTAGCTACAAAATAGCAGGTCAGCAACTGGAAGCAGTTAATTCCATAAATTATCTGGGAGTACGCATTAGGAGTGATTTAAAATGGAATGATCATATAAAGTTGATCGTCGGTAAAGAAGATGCCAGACTGAGATTCATTGGAAGAATCCTAAGGAAATGCCATCCGAAAACAGAGGAAGTAGGTTACAGTTCGCTTGTTCGCCCACAGCTTGAATACTGCTCAGCAGTGTGGGATCTGTACCAGATAGGGTTGATAGAAGAGATAGAGAAGATCCAACGGAGAGCAGCGCGCTTCGTTAGAGGATCATTTAGTAATCGCGAAAGCGTTACGGAGATGATAGATAAACTCCAGTGGAAGACTCTGCAGGAGAGACGCTCAGTAGCTCGGTACGGGCTTTTGTTAAAGTTTCGAGAACACGCCTTCACCGAAGAGTCAAGCAGTATATTGCTCCCTCCTACGTATATCTCGCGAAGAGACCATGAGGAGAAAATCAGAGAGATTAGAGCCCACACAGAAGCATACCGACAATCCTTTCCACGAACAATACGAGACTGGAATAGAAGGGAGAATCGATAGAGGTACTCAGGGTACCCTCCGCCACACACCGTCAGGTGGCTTGCGGAGTATGGATGTAGATGTAGATGTATTTCGTTGGGATGTATTTTGCTGGTCTATCATGTATCGTTGTGGTTCCTCTGCGACGCAAGATTGGTGATTAGTCAACATGTGTCGTAGTTATTTTGGAAGACCAACTACGCGGAAGACTGGTGACTTTCAGTGTGCCTGTCTGGTGTTTTGTATAAGCTGTTGTTTTGATATCTTTATGGCATTTTAGTGATACAGTACAAGTAGTGATTTTAATGACAAGAAAATAAGCTTTGCAAATCATTTGATAGGAACGACCAGAATGTCTCGTATTTTGTGTCAAACCTTGACCAACTAAATTAAGACTGAAGGCAGAATTGTGTGTCTGATGAGCATCTTGTGGTGTAGATGACGCGTGGTTTCGACAGCTGTGTTCCACAGAGCATTAAATATAAAAGGCTGTGTTTTATTAATTTGTCATGATCTTACTGATTGTTCAGCTGTTGGACGAACTTGGGCGTCCTTAGTTGCGTCGGCGCCTTTTGTTCCTCTGTGTTTACTTTTAGTATTCTCGTCGAGCTTTTAATATTACCTGTGCGTTGTATATTTGTTCTCTAATTTATGTCAGATTCGCAATTTGTCCTGATCAACGTGTGGCTTGAGGATTGCCATCGTATTGAAAGGTACACACACATGGTAAAATTTTGTAAGTAAATCTTACATTGAACCAGAGATGGTCGAACGTAATATCGATTGTGTAGTAGCGTCGCTAGTTAACAGCGATCGCTGGTTCATGATGTTGTGGGTAATGTGTTAGAGTAACTTCAGATGGACTGAGATATGGAAGACTCCCAAGCGTAAAGACGTGTTGTATCTGATGTGTGCTGTATATATACCTAATCGCTATGGACAGTAATGATTTTTTATTTGCAAGATACCATACTGGAGATCATTAAGGTAAAGAAAGTTGTTTTGCTATCAAAGTAATGCGCTTATTCATAAGTGATGATTGAGACAACGTATAGCACAAAGATCCAACGATTTTGTGAAGCTAATTGTTAATGTATAATCAGTTCGTTATGTGTAAATTGTGAGCATTGTTAATTTTCAAGGAGAAAATTACAAGTTTTAAAGTTAGTGCCATGTTGTTATTTACCACATGTCATTACCAGTTCCGAGATCCATGTCGTTTTTGGTTAGACATTTTGTTGGAGAAGTTATTGACTCAGTCAAATTCGATTTAATTAAAATGTATGCTTAGCAAAGCTTTGTACCATAGCTGTACACTAACTATACAATTTAAAGTACTAATAGAGAGCAGTGCGAAGGAGGTTACCATTGTACAGATAAAGGTAAGAAATTTTATTATTTCAGGGGTAGTATTCATTAATCATAGGAACAACTATTTTCAAATAGATCAAGTATTGTTTTATTTCAACTTTCAGTTTCAAATAGATAGTGTTGCATCTGATTCAGTTTTCTGTTATGTAAATTCGTGCTGTTTTGGTTTGGTTTAAAGTTATTGACCGTTACACTCTCGCAGTCAGAAAAGCCCAGTACAGGGCAAAGTGCATAAGCGTCGAGATAAAATACACGTTCACTGTTAGATTCTAATTACAAATGTACATGTTTAGGACTATTGTCAGTTAGGTTATTAAAAACGTACATGTTTTAGCGTTATGTGTGGGCTGGCGCTTGTGTTGTTGTTATGTGGAACATTTTGAGGTGCCTGTGTGTCAGATGTGGTGGGGGGTGGAGTAGTGTGTGTGCTGGTGTCGCTGGCTTGCAGACTGTGTGTCTGTGTGTCATTGTTTTGCTGTCGCTGGGTATTTTGTTGTGGTGCACGTGTGTTCCCGCTCCTGTTTCCGCGTGTACACCTACCCCTTCTCTTGGTTATTGGTTCTGGGGTTCCTTGTGTGTGTGTGTTTACCTGTGTGTCGTGTGTAGGTTCACAGGCAGTGGCTTCAGGGGGGTGGGGTTGTGTTGTTTTTGGGGGCTGGTGTTGGTACCGGTGTGGTTGCAGTGTCGTGTGTTGGCTGAGACGACTGTGTTGTTGTCGCAGCGGTTGTTTTAGGTGCGTGTGCTGGGCGCAGAGGTTCCGCGGCCTGCTCCGCTCCTCCAGGGCGTGTAGCCGTGGCGAACGACACTACGTTCCTGACAGGGTTAGGTGCTGGCCTTGGACGTGTTATGACGTTGGGTGGCTTCGACTGTTGATTTTTGCGCCTCTGCGCCTCTCGGTATACGTCGCAGCCCCTGTAGTTGGTCGCATGGCCTTGACCACAGTTGGCGCAACGGCGTATGTTTTCATGTATCAGTGTACATGCGTTGGATGCGTATTTGCCAGCGCATCCGCGGCAACGGGGTGCCAGGCCGCAGCGGAGGGCCGAATGAACGAACCGCTGGCAGTTGATACATTGTTGCGGGACCTGTGGCGGTTCGTATATCTCTACCCTTACGTCCATCCGCAGAAGGCTTTTTATCTGCAGAAGGCTGCGGGAGGCGGCCGTGTCGGCCATCTCGTCCAGGTAGTGTGGTAGACGGTGGTGGGAGCGTAAGCCTGTCATCCAGGAAGCACTTTTCCAGTCGAATCCTAGGAAGTTGAACGCCGCTTGTACTGTGCTGTTTGGGGTACTGAGGTCCACTCCCTTTACCACGTACTGCTGTGTCCGTTCTCCTGCGGTTCTGTACGTATACTCCTGGAAATGGAAAGAAGAACACATTGACACCGGTGTGTCAGACCCACCATACTTGCTCCGGACACTGTGAGAGGGCTGTACAAGCAATGATCACACGCACGGCACAGCGGACACATTAGGAACCGCGGTGTTGGCCGTCGAAGGGCGCTAGCTGCGCAGCATTTGTGCACCGCCACCGTCAGTGTCAGCCAGTTTGCCGTGGCATACGGAGCTCCATCGCAGTTTTTAACACTGGTAGCATGCCGCGACAGCGTGGACGTGAACCGTATGTGCAGTTGACGGACTTTGAGCGAGGGCGTATAGTGGGCATGCGGGAGGCCGGGTGGACGTACCGCCGAATTGATCAACACGTGGGGCGTGAGGTCTCCACAGTACATCGATGTTGCCGCCAGTGGTCGGCGGAAGGTGCACGTGCCCGTCGACCTGGGACCGGACCGCAGCGACGCACGGATGCACGCCAAGACCGTAGGATTCTACGCAGTGCCGTAGGGGACCGCACCGCCACTTCCCAGCAAATTAGGGACACTGTTGCTCCTGGGGCTATCGGCGAGGACCATTCGCAACCGTCTCCATGAAGCTGGGTTGCGGTCCCGGACACCGTTAGGCCATCTTCCGCTCACGCCCCAACATCGTGCAGCCCGCCTCCAGTGGTGTCGCGACAGGCGTGAATGGAGGGACGAATGGAGACGTGTCGTGTTCAGCGATGAGAATCGCTTCTGCCTTGGTGCCAATGATGGTCGTATGCGTGTTTGGCGCCGTGCAGGTGAGCGCCACAATCAGGACTGCATACGACTGAGGCACACAGCGCCAACACCCGGCATCATGGTGTGGGGAGCGATCTCCTACACTGGCCGTACACCTCTGGTGATCGTCGAGGGGACACTGAATAGTGCACGGTAAATCCAAAGCGTCATCGAACCCATCGTTCTACCATTCCTAGACCGGCAAGGGAACTTGCTGTTCCAACAGGACAATGCACGTCCGCATGTATCCCGTGCCACCCAACGTGCTCTAGAAGGTGTAAGTCAACTACCCTTGCCAGCAAGATCTCCGGATCTGTCCCCCATTGAGCATGTTTGGGACTGGATGAAGCGTCGTCTCACGCGGTCTGCAAGTCCAGTACGAACGCTGGTCCAACTGAGGCGCCAGGTGGAAATGGCATGGCAACCGTTCCACAGGACTACATGCAGCATCTCTACGATAGTCTCCATGGGAGAATAGTAGCCTGCATTGCTGCAAACGGAGGATATACACTGTACTAGTGCCGACATTGTGCATGCTCTGTTGCCTGTGTCTATGTGCCTGTGGTTCTGTCAGTGTGATGATGTGATGTATCTGACCCCAGGAATGTTGACCCCAGGAATGTGTCAATAAAGTTTCCCCTTCCTGGGACAATGAATTCACGGTATTCTTATTTCAATTTCCAGGAGTGTATAATGTTCGATCCCCTTTTCTTTGAGGAAGATAAGGAGATCGTTATATTCAGTGTCAGTTGATACGTACAGTGAGGCCCTATCCCCAAAGTACTTCGTGTGTAGCTTGCAAGGTGAGTGCCTTTCCGCAAATGTTGTGTTTAGGACGCTGATATCCCCGTAGTTCTGTATTACGACTGGGGGAAAACCAGTCTTCTATTGTGCGGGCGTAGCTGCTGTTGGTACTTGTGTGGTGTTGCTGACCGCAGGTCGGGTCGTGTATGTCGTTGTGTAGGTAGCAGCGCCTTTCGGCTACCTTATGAGTGTGGTTGCTCGTTTGTTTGCGTGGTGTTTTTCTGTTTGCGACGAGGGCCCTCCACCTGCCAGGGCCCAGTGTAGTGTTGTTCTGAGCCCGCATCTGCAGCTGCTGGTTCCGCCGCTGGAGCCAGCTGCTGCAGTGGGACAGAGTCACCAGTTGCAGGTGAGTGTAACGTTATGTGGAGGGTACTGGTCCGCGTGGGGGACTCACTTGGGCCGCAGAGGTCGGTTATCAGTCGACGCTGGGTCAGCAGTTCCTGCGCTTGCGCAGCGATCTGCCGGTCTTCGTCGGCCAACACCTCCTCAACGGCAGCAAGCGAGACGCCGACGTCGACGGGAACAGCCGACTCTCGCACCTCTTTAGCTGCAGCCTTGCTGCGGGTTAGGGTGGGGGAAACACAGGCGGAATCTGTCACTTTAGTGTTTACAGGAGCTTTATTTGGTGTGGGTGTGCACGACAATTATGCTTCTTCAGAAAAGAAAAGGCTATAAGTAGTGTAAGTAGGCTGTTTAGGATTTTTTTATTGGTAACGCCGCCGCCACGTAGCGCTCTGTATGAAAATCACTGGCTGTGCCGTGTGCAGTCTGTGGCTGGTTGGCATTGTTGTAATACTCGCCATTGTAGTGTTGGGCAGCGGCAGCTGGATGCTAACAGCGCGTAGCGTTGGGCAGTTGGAGGTGAGCCGCCAGCAGTGGTGGACGTGGGGAGAGAGATGGCGGAGTTTTGTAATTTGTAAGACTGGATGTCATGAACTATCATATATATTATGACTATTAAGGTAAATACATTGTCTGTTCTGTATTAAAATCTTTCATTTGCTAACTATGCCTATCAGTAGTTAGTGCCTTCAGTATTTTGAATCTTTTATTTAGCTGGCAGTAGTGGCGCTCGCTGTATTGCAGTAGCTTGAGTAACGAAGATTTTTGTGAGGTAAGTGATTTGTGAAACGTATAGGTTAATGCTAGTCAGGGCCATTCTTTCGTAGGGATTTTTGGAAGTCAGATTGCGTTGCGCTAAAAAATATTGTGTTTCAGTTTAAGCACAGTCGTGTATAAATTGTTCTAAGGGGACGTTTCAGTAGGTCCTACAGAAGAGGGGGAATGTCCTACGGCCTAGCGTGCGCTGTTGGTGCAGTGGCGCGGCACATGAAGGAGGTGTGGAGGAAGAGAAGTGGCCTACAGTACGTGGGGTGGTCCGACGTGAACGGGCCCCAGGCTCTGATCAACCCTAACACAGAACGAGATAGTCTCGCTAAGTTTGTAACCGAAGTTACGGGTTGCTGTGAGTCAGTGACTCTTACGACAGTTGAGCTTCTCCGCGAGCTACGCGGGTTTTCGACGAGAGGGAGCAACCTCAACCTTTCGCCGATCCACCGTGCGCTTCTGGCGCTTCGAAAGGGAACTCTCTGTAGAGCAGAGCGGTCAGCGAGGCCTAAACCCCAATAACTACCGTTGCACCGGCCATCACCGGCTGAGAGCTCCTTCCGCTGCTACGGCAGGAGCGCGTCTGTGCCAGAAGTCCTGTAAAAATAACTGTGCTGTCAAATTTATGGCTAGGAAATAAGTAAGATTCGAGTTTAGCTTAGCTATACATGTCGTTGAAAACAAAGTAATAGCTCAGCTGGGGAAGGATCAACGAGAATTTTGGCAGTGTTGTTACTGAAGAAAGCAGTAAAAAATTCTCGTGGAGTTATGGCGGGAAACCAAAAATTTGTAAGCGACGAGTCAAAGATAATAATTATCGTCTTGTACTACTGACGCTGAAATAAGTACGCCGTTTTAGAGACATGAAATGACTGCACTACTTCGAGACCATTACTATTGTAGAGAGAGCATTTTATAATAATTTGTTTCTTCGTAAGAAGAAAACTGGTTTCTATATCATCAAGTATTACATCTCTTTATGTACTGTACTTTAATGATGCGGCTGAGTTGGATTGCCACAAACACATTCGAAATCGTTCATGTAAATTAAATACCATCAACAAATCAGCTGAAAGGATGATCCAATAGCAGTAAATACAAAGAAACATCAATATGTCGCAACTTATTATGTGAATGACGATCAAGTACCGGAATTTTCCAACTACAAATACATGAGAATTATGTACGAGAAAAATGCATATCTCGTTTATCAGGTAAACAACTCAATGCCGTACTGTTTACCAGAGAAGATCAGCAACAATCTCTATTACAATATGTGCAGAATAGTGTTTTGATAAGCAGATCGTTCCTTAAAAGTTGCGAAAGTAACTTGTTTCGTTTACTACAGAGACCGTGGTATTTTTAAGACCAGCGTTTAATATTTAGGCCGCACAGTAACTTAGCGGTCCTTATTGAATACTAAAAATGCGGAGGGTTGATACGAGTTCCCATTTAATCTTGTGCCGCATAGAATTTAAGAAGCACAATGAGTAAGAGTTGGAGCGACCAGCGATGCATATTTTATAAAGTGTGCCAAGTGGCGTGAAACTATTTGGAGGCCTGAGTGCGAGGTGCGTACTTCATCCAAAAAACATGAGACGAGTCCACAACTTCAGGAGAAAAGTGGCCGTACGGAATAATGTAATTTATGGGCGCCGAGCTGCCGCTCCCTGCGGCATATAAGAGGCCTCCTCCGGCAGTTTTGTGCCTCTTAGCGCCACTGGAACGTCTTTCTAAATGAGTACTCGGATTGTTAAATGATTGCTCCTTTAGTTCTGTCTTGTAATAACGGAAGTACAAATACGATACAGAAAGAGACGTGTTGAGAACTTAGCGACAGATTCACGCCCCAATCTGAAAGATACGAATGACTAGGCTGAAACACTTTAAAGGGACAAGAGTACCTCTCTGTACACAGGATGTTTCTAAATTTCCTGTTCGTTTAATGTTTTTAGCTCTACATATGTGAGCCAAAACGTTATTATAACCTGCTTAACACAGAGCGGCCCACCATATTCGGCAAGTTCTTGATGGACTTCCCACGTTGTGGCACCAGCTACGAACTCAAAGGTTACGAAATTCCCTAAATAGTGAACAGGTAGATCGTGGGTGTGGAGCAGTCGCTCAATTATATCCCAGATGTGTTGTTTTAGGTTCAGATCGGGCAAATTTTGTGGCAAATAACGCAACCTGAGTTTATTATCATGCTCCTTAAACCACTGTGACACTTATCGTGCTGGAAGATGCTATGTCAGTCAGGGAAGACATCAAACATGAGGCGGTACAGGTGTACTCTAAATATGTCACGATGGTTTAGATTCCAAGTGAAAGTTTACGGAATCTCTAGAGAGGTATTCCAGTAAATCCCAGCGTATAGTTGTAGCTTTAGTAGTAACAAGGGCTCTAGAGTAATTTATCACTAAAGAATAAGAACAGAATGACATCCTTTGCTTAATAGAAGAACCACAATCAAAAATTGAAGAACTACATACTGACATCAACAAGATACATAAAAATATAAAATTCGCAATCGAAAGAGAACAGAACAACCAAATTAACTTTCTGGAAATAACAATCAAAAAGGAAAACAATAAGCATATGTTTGAAATTAACCGTAACCCTACAGCGTCGGACATTATCATTCCCCAATCCTCGAACCACCCACAAGCACAAAAGCAAGCAGCACTTTGACACATGCTGCATAGACTGAGCACAGTACCACTCACCAAAGAAAGCTACCAAAAGAACGGGAAATAATAATGCAGATAGCACAAAATAATGGTTACAATAATAACACAGTCACATAGCTAAACAAAAAAATTTAAAGTAAAATAAAACCAGAAACCTCCAAATTACAGACAACAACACAACAGAACCAAATACAGACACACAGTCCCATAACAACTACACAGGATAAGCAGAAAAAGATGAAAGAAAACACAAGATGGCACACAATGACATACAAACACAAACTCACCCATAAAGTCACTAACATTTTCAAAAGACAGGGAATCAACATAACATACACAACAGACAATTCTATACAAAAATACACCCCAACTGACAAAAAAACAGAGACATATACCAGAAAGCAGGTATATATCAGCTACAGTGTAACACTTGTGAAGGCACATACATAGGGCAAACAGGGAGAACATTTGATGTCAGATACAAGGAACACATGAAAGCCGGGAAAAATGGACGAACCACTCCATATTTGCAGAACACCTAAGAGAAAATGACCACAAACCCACCATTAGAGAAGATGACATCAAAGTAATTAGAAACAACAATAAAAAAACACCTCCTGATCACGCAAGAAAATTACCACATACATAAAACCAAAGCAGAGGGGAAAATCCTGTTGAATGAGCAAGTACACATGCCAAGCAATTCATTATTTACACTAAGAAACTAAATAATAGAATAACGATCGCAAAAAGTGTCAATATAATAATATTGTTCAATGTAATAATAATACACTCCTGGAAATTGAAATAAGAACACCGTGAATTCATTGTCCCAGGAAGGGGAAACTTTATTGACACATTCCTGGGGTCAGATACATCACATGATCACACTGACAGAACCACAGGCACATAGACACAGGCAACAGAGCATGCACAATGTCGGCACTAGTACAGTGTATATCCACCTTTCGCAGCAATGCAGGCTGCTATTCTCCCATGGAGACGATCGTAGAGATGCTGGATGTAGTCCTGTGGAACGGTTGCCATGCCATTTCCACCTGGCGCCTCAGTTGGACCAGCGTTCGTGCTGGACGTACAGACCGCGTGAGACGACGCTTCATCCAGTCCCAAACATGCTCAATGGGGGACAAATCTGGAGATCTTGCTGGCCAGGGTAGTTGACTTACACCTTCTAGAGCACGTTGGGTGGCACGGGATACATGCGGACGTGTATTGTCCAGTTGGAACAGCAAGTTCCCTTGCCGGTCTAGGAATGGTAGAACGATGGGTTCCTACGGTCTTGGCGTGAATCCGTGCGTCGCTGAGGTCCGGTCCCAGGTCGACGGGCACGTGCACCTTCCGCCGACCACTGGCGGCAACATCGATGTACTGTGGAGACCTCACGCCCCACGTGTTGATCAATTCGGCGGTACCTCCACCCGGCCTCCCGCATGCCCACTATACGCCCTCGCTCAAAGTCCGTCAGCTGCACATACGGTTCACGTTCACACTGTCGCGGCATGCTACCAGTGTTAAAGACTGCGATGGAGCTCCGTATGCCACGGCAAACTGGCTGACACTGACGGCGGCGGTGCAGAAATGCTGCGCAGCTAGCGCCATTCGACGGCCAACACCGCGGTTCCTGGTGTGTCCGCTGTGCCGAGCGTGTGATCATTGCTTCTACAGCCCTCTCGCAGTGTCTGGAGCAAGTATGGTGGGTCTGACACACCGGTGTCAATGTGTTCTTTTTTCCATTTCCAGGAGTGTAGAGCCCAACATCTTTACACTCACTCATCCATGAACCCTTCCACAGAATATTGAAACTAAAAGTCAAAACAGCTGTCACCAAGGTTTTCATTCACTCGCAAACAGCTAGTACACCAGCCAACCTCAGAAAAAAAAATTGCTCCATCCCCCCATCTCTCTCTCTCTCACCCAAATACACACAAGGTACAAACATCATAAATAAAAGTTAGTAACGAACATATACGTCGTTAGGTTGGCAACAAATAGGTAAACATACCAAAGAAGGTTAAACACGTAATGGAGTCACAATATTTACGAAATAGTTGTAGTACGAAGAAATAGTTGTATCGAGTGACAAAAAAACAATAGTCAACCACACAAAAGAGTGGGAAACTATGCGAACAGTGTGTGGAAGGCGAGAAGACAAAGATGTGATTATATGACAGTGATGAAAATGGTAGTGCGAGCTCCAGACCAGATGTGAGGAAACGCAGATCAGCAAATCGTATGTAATTACTTTTTTTACAAAAAAATCGCGAAGTGAACTGTTAAATAATCTATTACTAACGAAACTGTATCGTTGTCGATCCCACTGATGATGCCTTAGTAAAGGAGATGGCGAAACGCGTATGGGATAAATGAAGTAACTGTTGTTGTTGTGGTCTTCAGTCCTGAGACTGGTTTGATGCAGCTCTCCATGCTACTCTATCCAGTGCAAACTTCTTCATCTCCCAGAACCCACTGCAACCCACATCCTTGTGAATGTGCTTAGTGTAGTCATCTCTTGGTCTCTCTCTACGATTTTTACCCTCTACGCTACCCTCCAATACTAAATTTGTGATCCCTTGATGCCTCAGAACATGTCCTACCGACATGTTGTGCCACAAACGTCTCTTCTCCCCAATCCTATTCAATACTTCCTCATTAGTTATATGATCTACCCATCTAATCGTCATCATTCTTCTGTAGCACCACATTTCGAAAGCTTATATTCTCTTCTTGTCCAAACTATTTATCGTCCATGTTTCACTTCCATACATGGCTACACTCCATACAAATACTTTCAGAAATGACTTCCTGACACTTAAATCTATACTCCATGTTAACAAATTTCTCTTCTTCAGAAACGCTTTCCTTGCCATTGCCAGTCTACATTTTATATCCTCTCTACTTGGACCATCATCAGTTATTTTGCTCCCCAAATAACAAAACTCCTTTACTACATAAAGTGTCTCATTTCCTAATCTAATTCCCTCAGCATCAATCGACTTAATTCGACTACATTCCATTATTCTCATTTTGCTTTTGTTGACGTTCATCTTATATCCTCCTTTCAAGACACTATCCATTCCGTTCAACTGCTCTTCCGAGTCCTTTGCTGTCTCTGGCAGAATTACGATGTCATCGGCCAACCCCCAAAGTTTTTATTACTTCTCCATGGATTTTAATACCTACTCCAAATTTTTCTTTTGTTTCCTTTACTGCTTGCTCAATATACAGATTGAATAACATCGGGGATAGACTACAACCCTGTCTTACTCCCTTCCAAACCACTGCTTCTCTTTCATGTCCCTCGACCCTTATAACTGCCATCTGGTTTCTGTACAAATTGTAAATAGCCTTTCGCTCCTTATATTTTACCCCTGCCACCTTCAGAATTTGAAAGAGAGTATTCCAGTCAACATTGTCAAAAGATTTCTCTAAGTCTACAAATGCTAGAAAAGTAGGTTTGCCCTTCCTTAATCTAGCTTCTAAGATAAGTCGTAGGGTCAGTATTGCCTCACATGTTCCAACATTTCTACGGAACCCAAACTGATCTTCCCCGAGGTAGGCTTCTACTAGTTTTTCCATTCATGTGTAAAGAATTCGTGTTGGTATTTTGAAGTTGTGACTTATTAAACTGATAGTTCGGTAATTTTCACATCTGTCAACACATGCTTTCTTTGGGATTGGAATTATTATATTCTTCTTGAAGTCTGAGGGTATTTCACCTGTCTCATACATCTTGCTCACCAGATGGTAGAGTTTTGTCAGGACTGGCTCTCCCAAGGTCGTCAGTAGTTCTAACGGAATGTTATCTATTCTGGGGGCCTTGTTTCGACTCAGGTCTTTCAGTGCTCTGTCAAACTCTTCACGCAGTATCGTATCTCCCATTTAGTCTTCATCTACATCCTCTTCCATTTCCATAATATTGTCCTCAAGTTCATCGCCCTTGTATAGACCCTCTATATACTCCTTCCACCTTTCTGCTTTCCCTTCTTTGTTTTTAAACTGGGTTTCCATCTGAGGTCTGGATGTTCACACAAGTGGTTCTCTTATCTCCAAAAGTCTCTTTAATTTTCCTGTAGGCAGTATCTATCTTACCACTAGTGAGATAAGCCTCTACATCCTTACATTTGTCCTCAAGCCATCCATTCTTAGCCATTTTGCTCTTCCTGGCGATCTCATTTTTGAGACGTCTGTATTCCTTTTTGGCTGCTTCATTTACTGCATTTTTATATTTTCTCCTTTCATCAATTAAATTCAATATTTCTTCAGTTACCCAAGGATTTCAGCAAGCCCTCGTCTTTTTACCTAATTGCTGCCTTCGCTACTTTATCCCTAAAAGCTATCCATTCTTCTTCTACTGTATTTCTTTCCCCCATTCCTGTCAATTGCTCCCTTATGCTCTCCCTGAAACTCTGTACAACCTCTGGTTCTTTTAGTTTATCCATGTCCCATCTCCTTAAATTCCCACGTTTTTGCAGTTTCTTCAGTTTTAATCTACAGATCATAACCAATACATTGTGGTCAGAGTCCACATCTGCCCCTGGAAATGTCTTACAATTTAAAACCTGGTTCCGAAATCTCTGTCTTACCATTATATAATCTATCTGATACCTTTTAGTATCTCCAGGCTTCTTCCATGTATACAGCCTTCTTTTATGATTCTTGAACCAAGTGTTACCTATGATTAAGTTGTGCTCTGTGCAAAATTCTACCAGGCGGCTTCCTCTTTCATTTCTTTGCCCAGTCCATATTCACCTACTACGTTTCGCTCTCTTCCTTTTCGTACTACCGAATTCCAGTCACCCATGACTATTAAATTTTCATCTCCCTTCACTATCTGAATAATTTCTTTTATTTGATCATACATTTCTTCAATTTCTTCGTCATCTGAAGAGCTAGTTGGCATATAAACTTGTACTACTGTAGTTAGTGTGGGCTTCGTATCTATCTTAGCCACAATAATACGTTCACTATGCTGTTTACCCGCATTCCTATTTTCCTATTCATTATTAAACCTACTCCTGCATTACCCCTATTCGATTTTGTGTTTATAACCCTGTAGTCACCAGACCAGAAGTCTTGTTCCTCCTGCAACCGAACTGTATCTAACTTTAACCTATCCATTTCCCTTTTTAAATTTTCTAACCTACCTGCCCGATTAAGGGATCTGACATTCCACGCTCCAATCCGTAGAACGCCAGTTTTCTTTCTCCTGATAATGACGTCCTCTTGAGTAGTCTCCGCCCGGAGATCCGAATGGGGGACTATTTTACCTCCGGAATATTTTACCCAAGAGGACGCCATCATCATTTAACCATACAGTAAAGCTGGATGCCCTCGGGAGAAATTACGGCCTTAGGTTCCCCTTGCTTTCAGCCGTTCGCAGTACCAGCACAGCAAGGCCGTTTTGGTTATTGTTACAAGGCCAGATCAGTCAATCATCCAGACTGTTGCCCCTGCAACTACTGAAAAGGCGGCTGCCCCTCTGCAGGAACTAAAGTAACTAGCAGCACGAAAAGGCAGTTTTATCTGCAAAACAAGCATTAATAAGAATAGTTCTCGCTGTAGGACTTTGCAGATGGCAGCTCAAGAGACTCACTGAGGGAAGTGAACGACTACAACAAAGAGCATATGTTCGTTGTTTTTAACGCAACATAGTGACACAACTTCATAGATACGGACCCGTCAGAAATAAGCAGCAAAGATACGTATAGCAAATGTGCACATAAAACAATCAACAAGATCTTTAACAAGATCGTGGCGGCCGTCGCCACACTCTTCACACAGCTCTTGACTGCTCGACCTGGGCAGTACTGGGCCGCCATACAAACAGCGTTCACCACACTGTTTACACCTATACATGGATAACACGCCATACCCCGAACCCATCGCAAACAACCGAACACTAACACGGATCCTGTTCTGGAATGCTGACGAGATCAACCACAAAAGGGCGGAATTGGCCGCGCTCATCGAGAGTAAGGGTATCCTTATCGCACTATAGAGCGAAAATATGTTCCAACCACGCAACCAACTAAACTTCACTGGCTACTGCGTCTATCGCACCGACCGACCGGACGGCTCTGGTCACGGCGGAGCAGCCACCATCATACACAAAGACATAGAAAACACAAACATAGTACTCCCTGAACTGGAAAAACTAGAGGCAACAGCCGTCAGGGTCAAGTTCAACGGAGACTACACAACACTGGTGTCAGTATACAACAGCCCTAAAAACATTATAACACGCGACATCAGCACAATACTCAACGTATCACCGCGCATAATAGCCGCTGGAGATCTTAACGCAAAACACTTGGACTGGAACTCACGAATACGGAACTCCAACGGCAAGAAACTATACGAACACGCACGAACCGACGCACATTCCCTACCGGAGAGGACACAGGCCAGTCGTGTTAGACATGGCCCTCATCAAGGGCATAACAACGACACTCAACGTTGCCGTTGAAAACGATCTGCCCTCAAATCACCAACCCATTATACTGTACATTGAACAAACACTGCAGCACATGGAACAACGCAGGATGTTATACTACAGGCGCGCGAATTCTACCCAGTTCAAGGAAACGCTTGACAGTCGCATCCCACCCACCCACGCGATTAACGAGACAGCCCAAATTGATGAGGCAGTGGAAGCCCTCATCGGCGCCGTCCAGGACGCAATAGCCGACACCATACCAATCCGCACGCCACAACAACGCAGTGCAGCCCTGCCCCAGGAAATCCTGGGCCTAATCTCAATGAGGAACCGCCTCAGGAGACATTGGCAGCGTACCAGGCGCCAGCACTCCAAACAGCACATTAACAGGCTCCAGGATATAATCCGGGAAAAAGTACAAACATTCAAGACACAACAGTGGGACCAGAAACTCGAAGGGCTGGACACCACTCGACCTGGCGTGTGGCGGCTAGCCCGACACTTCACCAGGAAGAAACTGTACACTCCCACGTTACAAGGGCCCGACGGACCAGCATATTCTGCGGAAGAAAAAGCAAAACTGATGGCCCTCACACTCGCAGAGTCATTCACATCGAACCTGGATCCCTCAGACTCAGCGTTCACACTTGCTACGGACCAGGAAGTCACACGCATCTTGGCCCAACCAGCGCGCAACAACATTCGACAAGCTAGTACAGCAGAATTCAAATGGGCCACATGTGCACCACCGCTAGGAAGGCCCTGGTCACGATGGCATTCAAAACCGTGTCCTCCAGGAGTTCACGGACAAAGCTGTAGACTACCTGACACACATCACGAATGCCATACTCAAGCACCAACACTTCCCCGCCTTTTGGAAGACGGCCAAGGTCCTGATGTTCAGGAAGCCGGGGAAAGACCACTCCCTCCCACAAAATTACCTATCCATCAGTCTGCTGAGCGCGCTCAGCAAGATCGTTGAGAAGGTAATACTAAAACGACTCACCAGGCACTGCATCACAAACGACACCTTGAGACCGGAGCAATTCGGTTTCAGGAATCACCACTCAACAACACAACAACTCCTCCGCGTCGTTGAATACATAACATACGGATACAACACAAACAAGGCAACTGGGGTGCTGTAATTTACCGTCAGGTGGCAGTTGACGCTAAATAACGATAACTGTGAGATGATCCACATGAGTTCCAAAAGAAATCCGTTGGAATTCGATTACTCGATAAATAGTACAATTCTCAAGGCTGTCAATTCAACTAAGAACCTGGGTGTTAAAATTACGAACAACTTCAGTTGGAAGGACCACATAGATAATATTGTCGGGAAGGCGAGCCAAAGGTTGCGTTTCGTTGGCAGGACACTTAGAAGATACAACAAGTCCACTAAAGAGACAGCTTACACTGCACTCGTTCGTCCTCTGTTAGAATATTGCTGCGCGGTGTGGGATCCTTACCAGGTGGGATTGACGGAGGACATCGAAAGGGTGCAAAAAAGGGCAGCTCGTTTTGTACTATCGAGTTATAGGGGAGAGAGTGTGGCAGATATGATACACGAGTTGGGATGGAAGTCATTACAGCATAGACGTTTTTCGTCGCGGCGAGACCTTTTTACGAAATTTCAGTCACCAACTTTCTCTTCCGAATGCGAAAATATTTTGTTGAGCCCAACCTACATAGGTAGGAATGATCATCAAAATAAAATAAGAGAAATCAGAGCTCGAACAGAAAGGTTTAGGTGTTCGTTTTTCCCGCTCGCTGTTCGGGAGTGGAATTGTAGAGAGATAGTATGATTGTGGTTCGATGAACCCTCTGCCAAGCACTTAAATGTGAATTGCAGAGTAGTCATGTAGATGTAGATGTAGATGTAGACGTTCCCGGACATCGAAAAGGCTTTCGACTGTCTATGGCACAACGGCCTAATACGCAAATTTAGCGACGCAGGGTTCCCCGACGGGCTCGTACGTCTCATACACTCATATCTCACGGACAGGAGTTTCAACACTGACGTGCAGGGAAAACAGTCAACACGACACGGTATACAAGCGGGAGTACTCCAGGGAAGCATCGTAGGGCCCCTACTGTTTAACCTCTACATAAACGACCTCCCAGCTACACATAACACGACGGTAGCAATCTACGCGGATGACACTGCCATCCTCGCACAAGATTGGAAACCGTTCAACATTAACTCACGACTACAGACTGCACTCAGAACGGCGGAGCCTTGGCTGGTGAAATGGCATGTTAGAGTAAACGCCGACAAGTGCGAGGCCGTTCTGTTCACTAGAAGATCGAAGCAAGTGCGCAAACATCAGCACTGTAACCCAATAACACTACACACGCACCCAATACGTTTCCGCGAGAAGGTCAAATACCTAGGTGTCTGGCTGGACAGGAAACTACTCTGGGGGGACCACATTCAACACGAGACCAACAAAGATAACGCGAGGCTCAAACAACTCTACCCTATGCTTAACAGGCGTAGCACACTGAACAGGAGGGTGTCTAGGTCCATGTATATGACACTTATTAGACCCCTGATGACGTAGGCAGCCCCTGTATGGGGATACGCTGCGCCAACTCGCCTGCACCGTCTGCAGCTCATACAGAACAAAGTACTAAAAATCATAAGCAACGCTCCGCGCTACACACGCATCGCGGACCTTCACCGGGAATACCGGCTAGAAATTACCTTGCAGGTTTTCCAAAAACTCTCCACACGACTGTACAATAACACGAGTCACTCGCGCAACCCGTTTATCCTTTCTCTGAGTAACTACGACCACAACCATAGATGCAAGCATAACAGACCAAAGACATTACTGGCTAGGAACAAAACATCTATGGTCCATAGAACGCTAACACGACAATACTGGCGAGCCCCTGCAACACAGTTATTACTGGAAACCCGGATGAGCGACAAGCCGAAAAACAGGCAACCGCAGGGAAACCGTACTGTACACAGCACGAAAACAGCCACACACACCCCCTACACCGTCTGTGAGCCGATCTATGACCGATCGCCCACTAATCTACAACGACCTTGAACTGTTGTAGGGACGCAGCAAGCGCCGCAACAAGCTCCAACAACGACAAAGGTAACGATGCACGATACCTCGAACTAACAACCACACCTTGCATGCAATGTGGCACCTAGCAAGCCGCTACTGCTCTTACTACCCGTCCTTCTGTCGCAGAGGTTTTCTTCCCTTGGCTCTTGCCTTGGCGCTTTTTCTCCTCTGCCCTTACAACCGCTACCCTTCAATCGTTTTCGACCACTTCTATCTCCTGATGGACCATGTTAATGAGTTATCTTACCCAAACGCATGGACAACATCACAGCCCGCATCCTGTGACGCCTGATTCCAAAACTAACATGTTTACGGATGTGACAGAAGAACTTTTGGTTTGGTCACCACGTTGGTGTGGGCGTGGAGGGGCCCCATCCTTTATCATCTGGCTTATTTTGATAGAAAGCAGTAACCAGACTGAAAATTATTAAGATGTACTTGTGTGATATTATAGTTAGTACAAGAATAAATGAGGAAAACATATAAAGTGAAGTCATGTCAGTGAAACCGATCGATCTGTCGTTGGGCACACTGTACGAGGAGCTGGTCCCTGTGCTGTGTTTTCCACTGAACCTTCGTTTCGAAATCAATTGACCCTATGAGTTGGCTGCTGCACGTCTTCCAGGTAGTGTTAGACTTCGTATTGTGCCCTGTACTGTTGAACATATTTTTGGAAAAAAAAAAAGAAATAAACATTCCTTCTATCAATTTTGGTTTATGTAATGTCCCACAGCTCGTATATAAGTAAAGTGGTATTTGTGTACTCTCAAGAGCTGCTGATAAATAAGCCTTTATTCATTACAAATTTAGATCGAAACAGTGATCAACAGACAACATTAAATTATTGTAGCCACTCACACGGTTACATTATTAAAAAAAAAGCAATCGCAAATTACCTTCGGCAAAACTAAAATTAACCGAAACAGATGAATAATCTTAATACACCGTTCGTTTTCATGATCCCTACTGATGTGTGGAGGTAACCATTAAATATATTTTCAGATATACTAGTTTTAGTTCAATTTTTTTCAGTTCCTTAGAGGATATGTTGTACAGTTCGATTCTGTGATAGAGATTAATTTCTTTAGTATTTTGTTTCCCTTTCCTATGGATGTATAAGTTAAATCTGCCTGTTGTTTCGTGGGTATGAACAAGTTTGTTCGTGCAAATAACGTACTGGTAGATGTGGCCTAAAAGCGGAGCTATGGTCCCCAACTCAAAAAAGAAAATTAATATCTCACCGTTTTTATTTATTATTGTTACCGTATAATTTTTCGATTAAGTATTGCAATAATACTCTATGGACTAAATCCCCAATATTTGATATCATATCCAATGGCAAGTGTACACTAGAGTAGTAAGTAGCTGCGAGGCATTCACTGTTACACATTGACAAGACTGTTATTTCTTTGCACTGCCTACTAGACTTGAAACAACTTTCGAAGAAGAGATTGGCTGAAGCCGCAGTGGGTCATGGAAACATCTCGATGGTGAAAGTCAAAATTTGTATCAGACTGGGACTCGTACCCGGTTCTCCTGCTTAACAGGAACGTTTGCCTTCGGTGATCCGGAAACATGCTTCCCATGTGACCCAAATCCTCCAACTGTCACACACTAGTAGTGTTTACTGTCCGTCCACCTACTTGCTCGCAGCGAGACCAGCATTCCCGCAAGGGGCTCACACCCATTGGGCAACCTCTCTGCCTATACACCTGTAAAGTCATATGGTGACAAGTACTACTGGAGTTTTTTTAGATTATAGCTCACTCAAATGCACTGAAGACAGCTATTTATAAATGAAATCTGGTACTGCAAGAGTAATAAACAACCATTGGGATTGCTACTGAATGTCGTCTTCCTGTCCTTCCTTATAAACCGAGCGTGGTGGCTTAGTGGTTAGCACACTGGACCCGCATCCGGGAGGACGACGGTTCAATCCTGCGTCCGGTCATCCTGATTTAGGTTTTCAGTGATTTCCCTAAATCGCTCAGGCAAATGCCGGGATGGTTCCTTTGAAAGGGAACGGCCGACTTCCTTCCCCATCCTTACCTAATTCGATGAGACCGATGACCTCACTGTTTCGTGTCTTCCCCCAAACAATCCAACCCACTCTTCCGAATAGTTACCAAGGACGATAGAATTACAGAAGTTGTATATATTACTATAGTTATCTCTAAGTGTTTATATAAGATTATGAATTGAGTTTACGTTCTGAAATATTATCGCAGACACTGAACATGAAGCATTAATAAGAGAATCTGACTTCTAAAATTGAATCGGAGGTAGTAAACCTTATGCAAAGTTCTACGAAAATGAGAGTTACTCGGAAGTAACACAACTGAGCATTGAACTATAAAATTTGATTGCAAACCTCATAGTACAAGGCCTCAAAGTATAATTGAACCTTACTTGGGTAGGAAAAATGTGTTTTTCGTCTGTTGGATACACTACCTAGTCAAGTCAAACAAGAGAACATGTATGGTGAAAGTATGACGTCATCTCTACTGTCGTTTGACTTGAAAAACTGCGCTACGATGCCTTACGTGTATTGCAGGAAGTTTCTTAGGAAAGATAAATAAATTCATAGTTATTATAAGTAGTGCACTCCTCGAGTAAACTCCAGAATAACTATAGGCAAGGTGCACGTGCTGCAAAAAAAGGAAATGAAATAATCGTATGGTGCTGTTGGCCGGGTTGTTCAATTCGGGTTCAGCCGCCAAGTGCCAGACTTATTTCATTCGGCGCCACATTCTCACATTGGGCGACTTGCGGCCGATGATGAGGATGAAATGATGATGAGAACAGCATAACACCCAGCCCCGAGCGGAAAAAATCTCCAATCCAGCCTAGAATCAAACTCGGATCCAGTGCATGGGAAGAAAGCCCGTTAACACCAAGTTAAGCAGACGGACACAGGTGATGTAATTTGTTAAGTAACTAATATTATACACTACTGGCCATTAAAATTGCTACAGCAAGAAGAAATGTAGATGATAAACGGGTATTCATTGGACAAATATATTATACTAGAACATGTGATTACATTTTCGCTCAATTTAGGTGCATAGATCCTGAGAAATCAGTACCCAGAACAACCACCTCTGGTCGTAATAACGGCCTTCATACGCCAGGGCATTGAGTCAAACAGAGCTTGGATGGCGTGTAGAGGTACAGCTGCCCATGCAGCTTCAACACGATACGAAAGTTGATCAAGAGTAGTGACTGGCGTATTGTGACGAGCCAGTTGCTCGGCCACCACTGATCAGACGTTTTCAATTGGTGAGAGATGTGGAGAATGTGCTGGCCAGGGCAGCAGTCGAACGTTTTCTGTATCCAGAAAGGCCCGTACAAGATCTGCAACATGCGGTCGTGCATTATCCTGCTGAAATGTAGGGTTTTACAGGGATCGAATGAAGGGTAGAGCCACGGGTCGTATAACATCTGAAGTGTAACGTCAACTGTTTAAAGTGCCGTCAATGCGAACAAGAGGTGACCGAGACGTGTAACCAGAGGCACCCCATACCATCATGCCGGGTGATACGCCAGTATGGCGATGACGAATACACGCTTCCAATATGGGTTCACGGTGATGTCGCCAAACAGGGATGCAACCATCATGATGATGTAAACAGAACCTGGATTCATCCGAAAGAATGACGTTTTGCCATTCGTGCATCCAGGTTCGTCGTTGAGTACACCATCTCAGGAACTCCTCTCTGTGATGCAGTATCAAGGGTAACCGCAACCATGGTCTCCGAGCTGATGGTCCATGCTGCTGCAAACGTTCTCGAACTGTTCGTGCTGACTTTTGTTGTCTTGCAAACGTCCCCATCTGTTGACTGAGGGATCGAGACGTGGCTGCACGATCCGTTACAGCCATGTGGATAAGATGCCTGTCATCTCGACTGCTAGTGATACGAGGGCGTTGGGATCCAGCACGGCGTTCCGTATTACCCTCATGAAGCCACCGATTCCATATTCTGCTAACAGTCATTGGATCTCGAGCAAAGCGAGCAGCAATGTCGTGATACAATAAACCGCAATCGCGATAGGCTACAATTCGACCTACGCGTTTGCATATCACAGCATCCTCTTCCTGTCGGTTAAATTTCACGTCTGTAGCATGCCATCTTCGTAGTTTAGCAATTTTATTGGCCAGTAGTGTAAAATAATGAATTAGTGAAACCATAATATATGAAAATCTAGTAAAATACGTGAAACGTTTTGTCATACAAAGAGCAAATTGGAATCAAAACATCCTAACATCGTTTCCGAACATATTTGCAGAAAATTTCGTAAAAATAATTTTACAAATTCTTTAGAGAGAGACTGGTGAGGCAGAGAAGCTGTACTTCTCTTGGACTTGCAGAACGTAAACTCGGAGACAGAGACCAAGTATTCTGAAACAAATGAGATCTCTGACAAAAATAAAGCATTATGCAGGGCCAGATCACATAGGAAATCCAACGAAAAAGAAACACGATTCAACCCTATTTTTAACGTTCTAGCGGTTCCTGATCATGTGAATGCATCTGAAAACTGGCAGCTTGCTACGATCACACCACCCTGTTGAAAGGTGTTTGTCGAGTTTGTCCATATGAAACAGATATGAGTCTACACTGCTTCTAGTCTGGTGTGCAGCCCGGATCGAGAGGAATTCCTTTTGTGCTTCAAACTGCGCGCAACGCCCAACCAAACTAAGCAGGTCCAGCCCTGTAGCTGGTATCGGTCAAAGGTGTAGCATTCCTACAAGAGAGTCCTTCTGCTTACTGTAAAGGAGAGCTTTTCCTCTCGCTCAGACAGGGGTGGCTGGCTAACGACCGTCTGAGGTGGACAAGGGACTTAGGCGTAACACCGGTGAGCCCTGCACGAAATTAGCTCAAGATGAACTGACCGCTTTTCTAGTTGTCCCAGTGAAAGTTACGCTTTACGTGGTGATGATGACAGCAACATCTTTGGCGCCCTTACTAAAATGTAATGAGAAGAATGTGGATAATGGTCGGTAAGGCATGTATTAAAATAACTACAAATAAACACACACACACACACACACACACACACACACACACACAAAACATAGACGGAGCTGTTATATTACGCTATTCGAAACAGACATCAAGACATTGCACAGGAATGCCCAAGATCAAAGACATCAAGGTGCTTAGTTCAAAATGAATATCAGTGTGGAGTTCCAGATAACGCTCTCTCAGAAGTACATTAGACTCTGAATCAGGCAAAGATGAGGGTACCTAAGGAATGGATTTCAGTTTATAAAGTATATTCAAGAGACTTATGTGGGCTGCACAATCAGCGGTACGATTTTGTTACTGATCTGTCAGAACACCAAGCAAAGTTGAAGGTGCTTATAAGCCAGTGCGTCAAATCACAAACAAATCAGAAAAAAGTCTTACACACACAAACCAAAAAACGAGCATGACACCGTCAGACGTAACACACAGTAATAAGGAAAATAGCAAAAGAAAATAATGAAAAGAGGACAGCAGGTATGTTGTCGTTCACTCCTGCTGTTCAGTTTATACGTCGAATAAGCAATGACGGAAATAAAGCAAAGGTTTAAAGGTGGGATTAAAATTTAAGAAGAAAAGATATCAATGATGAGATTCGGTGAAGATGCTGCTATCCTCCGTGAAAGTGAAGAAGAATTACAGGATCTATAATTACAGAAAGGGGGGGGGGGACGTGGTAACTGAATAAGGAGGTCATGGAGAGTTCTTCATCTAGCATCTCATGTGGAGGCTCGTAAAGCGAACAGATTCTCAACTGATGACGCACATGCAATGTTAGAGCGATTCCTTGTAGGTTGGTTGTGAGGAAGGAAAAGAAGAGTGGTAGCTCTCTCTCTGCCAACATCGTTCTTTTTACGAAGAGCCTAGCCACGTAGCACCGTTGTGTCAGAGAATTTAAAATTTGTGTCTTGAAGACAGAGGCACATTGGTCTACCCCGAGATAAAGGACTTAGTTCCTCCACAAGTGTCCTAAGCCCATCCAAGTTCCACTGAAGTATGGAAACCATCTCACCTGTGTGGTTCTCTTCTCTCTTTCGCTCTGTCGTCCCTTCACGGTGGGGAGAGTGCACCATAGGGCTTACTTGAGGGACTTACTGTTTCCTGCAGGCAGACGTCGTCGATGTCAATGCTATCGATAGTACGGCTGACGTTTGATCCATCACACACGACCAAGGTCGCATGGTATGTTGTCCTTGGGTAGGACTGTTTTGGCGTACTGGTTTTTGTCTCCACCTTGGCTTTGCGTGACGGTGGTAAGGCTGTTTTAACAGAAATATGTTTTTGGTTCTGTTCTGCTGCCTTCTGCAAGGGCCTGTTACTCTTGCTGACATCAGGATAAAGGGTAAGTTAGATTTGTGTGCAATCATCTACATTGCTAATTGCACGTACATGTGCTCTTTTCAGCTGTCGGCGTCTGGGCGCCAACACTATCTTTCTCTACAGGCTGCCTCAGTACTGAGGCAACTCCACGAAAGTTGGTGGTGGCTTCGTGACCTTAAATATATCTTCGCGTCAGAGTATGAGATCCGTTGTGTCACTTTAATCTCCTGGATTTTTTTTCTCTCTTGCGGAGAAAGAATAGTCTTTCCTCCGAACTTGACAGGTTTTAGAGCAATCGACACACATAGGGAGGCCAGAACATTGAATATCGGGTTCCTGGGCAATGGAGCAATATCTTCCACTTGTAGCCTCACCGTTGCAACCCATGCTGGTAAGGGGGAAACGTTGATACTTAAAGCAGCGCGTTGGAATGTGCACAGAGGGTCTAACTTTCAAGTAACACTACAGCAGTATATTGACCCAATGAAGGAGCACCTAAGTGATCTCACTTTTTAGTGGGTGATTGTGGAGGTTGTGCTAGAGTAGGTCATGTAGCTTCTTCCAGAACGGAACCGCATAGTTTCGAAGACATGAGCCGATTACAAAAAGGTTGAAGTAGACCATCTTGAAAAAGGATGTTACTTTGCAATATTATTTTCCCAACATAAAGTTTAATTTTGAAATATTGCTCTTAATGTGTGATTTGCTATAATATTATGTGACGGAATGAGCAGAGCAAAGTTACCTCTAATAAGAGCAGTTTGTACAGAACAAGGTGCGTCTCAGTGGTGGTCTGTGTCTGTAACGTCCGTTATATTCCCACCGCTGGCTATATGTTTGTCTGCCTTGTAACAGAGCGAAGTGGTCGTTTCCAAGTGCTGAGGATGGTATAGAACAGGTGCTAAGTGGCCATGTGAGCCTCCACTGCTGTGTTGAGCTACGTCACTCTGTTATACAGAATCAGTGCGAAAAGATGGATCGATATGTGGCTGCAGCAGAATGTAGTTATCCTGTCTGAACGTTCACATGACCCCTAATTATATAAAGTAGCTCAGTTACTTTGTGTAACGACACAGACGATCCATCGTGCCTACAAGTTATGGTATGCTATTCACGGCCATGTAAGTCGATGTATCAGAAGTGATCGCTAAAAGTTCATATCAGATGAGGACAAGAGACTAATGTTTTCTCAGTTACAATCTGCTGCAAACCCGACAGGAACTGCTCCCAACGGTGAATGAAAGTCCATCTCAAGCAGTTTCTGAGTGAACACAAAGTGAACTGCATTATGGTTCAAATGGTTCTGAGCACTGTGGGACATAACATCTGAGGTCATCAGTCGCCTAGAACCTACAACTGCTTAAACCTAACTAACCTAAGGGCATCACACAGATCACGGCGGAGGCAGAATTCGAGCCTGCGAACGTAGCAGTCGCGCGGTTCTGAACTGAAGCACCTAGCGCTGCTCGGCCACCGCCGCCGGCGAACTGCATTATGGTCGGGTGCCTCAGAATATGCTATTGGTGACAGAGACACAGAGGTGTCTAGTTTCGTCCGATGAGTCGCAGTTTGACCTCGCATCAAGCGATGCAAGGAGTCGAATACACCGACGGACCAGGTGAGGCGATTAAACAGTAGTCTATGGAAGGTGTAAGTCAATCCATGGATATTTTCATAGAGTGCTTTTTCTTATCCTGATCAGGGCTACACCTTCAGGCAACCATGGACCAATCTGGGGCTGTAACCCGGCTCGATAGCCTGCAGGGTTTCTGCATCATCTACTCCGTCTCGACGCCCCTCACCGCTATGGTTTGCTGTGGGCAACTATCGTTGACGCCATGGTACAGCTTTGCATTTCTGTTCTATCCATTTGTGCTTTGACCCATCGAAAATTCGTGTTAATTTTATCACCTGTAGGCCTTGAATATTCCATATTGGCCCCTTCATTTGATGTGTTTTTTTTTTTAATTTTCCTATTTACTGAATTAAATTCAACATTTCCTGGGATAGCCAAGGATCTCTACTGCCTGCGACATTTCTTTTCTCTCTCGTGCTCTCTTTAAAATATAAAGAGTCTCCGGTTGTTTCAAAGTGTCTAGGTTCCATCTCCTTAATAATCTACCATTTTGCAATTTCATTTTACACCTCACACCTAAACAATTATGGTCATAACCCATTTTCAACTGAAAACGAGTCCTGTAATTTCTGTCGTATCCTTCTGAATCCCTCCAGTGTCTCTAGGTTTCTTCGTATCGGATAACTGAAACGTCCCCTTAGAAAAATTATACACGACTGTGCTTAAACTGACACACAGTATTTTTAGCGCAACGCAATCTGACTTTCAAAAATCCCTACAATAGAATGGCCCTGACTAACATTAACCTATACGTTTCACAATTCACTTACCTCACAAAAATCTTCGTTACCCGAACTACTGCAATACAGCGAGCGCCACTACTGCCAGCTAAATAAAAGATTCAAACTACTGAAGGCACTAACTACTGAAAGGCACAGTTATGAAAAGAAAGATTTTGATAGAGAACAAACAATGTATTTACCTTAATAGTGTTCAAAAGTCATAGTATATATAGCAGTTCATGACATGCCGTCTTACAAATTTCAAAACTCCGCCATTTCTCTCCCCACACCCACCACTGCTGACGGCTCACCTTCACCTGCGCAACGCTACGCGCTGTTAACATCCAGCTGCCCAACACTACGATGGCGAGTATTACAACAATGCCAACCAGCCACTGACTGCACACAGCACAGTCAGCCTACTTACATAACTTTCTTTCATGAACCGTAAACCAAGTGCTAAATCGTGTTCTGTGCAGAACACAACCACGTCTATTAAATATCTAGTGGTAATATTTTAAAGCGATACGAAATGGAATGAGCTTCTAAGAACAGAGTAGGAAACACGACTGACAGATTTCGGTTTACTGGGAGGATACTGGAGCATTCTGTCTCATTTATGGAAGAGATCGCCCATAGAGCAGTAGTGCAACCCCTTCTTAAGTACTGATCGAGTGTTTGGGATTTAAGGAATGGATCGAAGCAGTTTCCGAGGGGTCGTGTTAGATTTATTAACGGTAACTTCCGTCAACATGCAAGGACTACAGAGATGTTTCGTGAACACAGATGGTGATCCGTGGAGGAAAGACGGCAGTCTTTTTGTGAAACACTACTGAGAAAATTTAGAGAACCGGCATTCGAAGCTGCCTGCGGAGCGATGCTGCAGCCATCCACGTATGTTTCACGTAAGGACATCGAAGACAAGAGAAAATAAGGCTATTTTATTTACAAAATAGCTTGTTTTACCAATTAGCCACCAGATGGCGGTATTGTCTGGAAGTTGCCGTGGCGCATAAGTCCCATGATATTTCAGCTTTGTGTTGACTGTAGCAGAGGACACTTGGCAGCCCCTAGTGGCTTGCACCTCTGTTGCATTTTATTTTAATTCTGACTATCTAATGCTGCCAGGTATGACCGTAGCTTTCGTATTTTTTGGTACGTTACGCTGTAATATTTAGTTCAATTTTGTTCGAAGAAAGTGTCCCTTGTGACACCGAATCCTAGGTCTTAAATTAATTGTGATCGTGACTGAGGGCTGTGTTTTTCAAGATTTTGTATTACGCAACAGTTGCTGATTGACAGCCGTATTAAAAACCTTAATAACATCACTTCCTTTGTTTCTCCATGATTTCATGATATCCTCTCCATTTAGTAAGGTGATCCTTTACTGTAAACTCTGGATCATAATAATTGCAAGGTTAAATATGAAATACTGTAGGCGTAAATCCTTCGTATTATTTTCACACTGTGTGATCTGCTGTAAGCTAATTCCTTCTGGGTAAAGAGCAAATTCTGTAAAAATATTTCGATGACTCGCCATATTAGTTGATGAAACTGAAGACACGTTTTCGCTTTAGTTTTTATCCTCTGTAACTATGCAACTTTGCTGTGATAAATTAATTTCGCCGGTAAGGTATGATTGTCAAAGCGTTTGGGCCACACCATATGGGGAAGTATGCAAATAATCACCAGAATGTTAATTTATTGTATTTCCTTACTAAAGACCTAAATGAAAGAATCATAATTACAATTTTTAGTTCAGACTACATAGCTAAAGCTATTGTTGAATATTATTCGTACTTCAGCGAAACTCTATGTAATTAATGGAAGACTACAGTCGTCCATCGTAATGTGAACAATTTGACTTTGGACCTATTGAATATATATGAAGTTATATTATTGTAATAATAACTTATAGTTGTTATGTAGAACTCACTCATAACTCAAGCGGAATACATTTTTTACTTAGAGGACCGTAAAATTTAGCAATGTGAAAATTGTTAATCATAAAATTTTGACTTACCTAATGTGGTAATTAATAGACTGAGAAGTGAATGACTCCCATACTCAGCTTGGTAAGAATGATCCTTTGAGATCCCACTGTAACTCTTACTTGCGGGAGTTTTATTTTGTATCACTATCGTTGGCAAGGTATTCCTTTATATCATCGCACTCAGAATATGGCATCAGAAGTCTGCGTTGAGCCTGTTCCGATCTTACCACCAACGAAAGATCTCTGGCACTGCTGGGAATTGAACCTGGGAACACCATTTGTTAAACAGATATGCTGAACACTCAGCACTGTACGAAATAATACAAAAATTATGTTGCTACCGTAAAATAAATACTGACAAGTCTTTTACACAACTAAATATCTGTAGTGATCTTACGGGTTTTAGTGCTGCAAGCTCAATGTAGAGGGCCTGTGGAATAACGTGGTCAGTAGATGTGCAATCGAGAGGCCACATGTTGGCAGAGATATGGAAGTGTATGTGCTGTAGGGTAAATACTGAGCGCCGGAGAGGAAGTCCCATTCTAAACTGAAGCCTACGCTCACAATTTTTGCAAATATTAAGTGAAGCCCTTCGACTTCCATACTTGCATCGAGCCGGTTCAAAAAGATCTTCTGCCACCTCTGCATTGATTGGTATCAAAAAAGAATTCAACGGAAGGTGCAACAAAAGCAGTGATTTATTTTTGCCTGGTCTGTTAACCATTTGTTACTTTCAGGGAAGTGTCAATATTGACGAATTTCCGGTCAAACCTATATTTCCCCTGTTGCCACGGAGTTTACATAATGTCACCTTATTAGCATGCTGTGGAGACGGAGTTATGAGAAAATTCTGAAACAGTGGTTTGTAAAGTGCGGAACTGAAGCAAATTAAGAGCAGCAGCTTATGAAAAAACACATCCTCGGTACAAAAATATAATTGTTAAGTATTTGCTTACATTTTTCCTAAATCGACATCATTTCTCGTTTCACCAGCTCACTCTTAAAAGTTGCTTTCTTTCATCGAAAAAGGCTGTAGTTCGTGGAATAATACCGTAGATAATGAAGTTTTGAGTAATAGCCATACAGCAAAATACTCTCCTCATTGCATGCTATTATTTGATAAAGTCTGAATTTGATATTCAAACTGTCTATGAAATAAGAGAGGTGTTGTGGATATTTCATCCTGGCTTTATCGCTGACGCGTGTGATTGCAAATGATTGTGCTACATCAGATCAATTTACTCGAGATTGGTGTTACATAGAGGTCTCCAGCCAAGTTTGGAGAAAACTTAAATATGTTAGCTAAGTTTCATTCGCAACAACAAATTATGTAACGTGAACCAGACGCAAATTCGTAGAGTCCCATATTCTTCGTAGCAAACTGTTTCCGATTTTTTGGTGTGCCATACTTAAATGTAAATATCGCAATAATAATGGCCTTTAACGAAATGATGGGCATGTCACCATGAAGCTATATAAGCAAGGCCAAGTGAAATTTGTCTATCGAGTAGTTTCTGTAATATATTTAGATAAAAACAGCAGAACCTGTGCCTCGATTCTGTCACGGCTTCTCATCGCTGACAGACCGAAAGCGGGCATTCAGTGTTAGCCTCTCCTTCCGAACACACGAATGAACTTAGCCAGTGCTTTGGACGAAAACAGTCACCAAGCATCAGCCACCATGTCCAGCGCGGACTTTAGTAGCTGGGACGCAACAACGCTCTATCTTTTCACAGTATGATACCTTGCTTCCAGATCCTGATGTTCTCAACTCTTACAACGGCCTACTGAATGTTGATGGTCAATCATATTCTTCCTTCTACGCATATCGCGATCTCACACAAAGCGGCAAATATACCGTGACTTGTATCTTGCAGAATTCGCAGCTACGAAACCTTGCTACTCACGTCACTGCCGCACCAGCCGCCGAAAGTCGCGTGCGTTCTCTTTGCATTTCCGCCATAACTGCTTCTACAGCCTGCCACTTGTTATCTCCAAAGATTTTTTTTACAATGTAAAACGCTCTGCTTTGAGCTCCCATAACCTATTTCAAGATTTTATACAATAAAATGTGTGTCATCAATCTAGGTACATTTTCAAAAACGTATAGTAGCTGAATGAATAGCATTACACAGAAACAATATGCATAATTTGAAAGAGTAAACTTGTAATGTTTTCTCATTGTAGGTGTGACGTGTAGTACCATGTATACTCGCTAGGTGGTATCATTATCAACATGCCGCTCTCTGGAGCTAATAAGGCTTTCAGAGTGTTGTATTTGTGCAAAACAAAGAGCGCAATGTATGTCCAACGAAAATTGAGGTTGAAATACGGGAATGCACCACTAACCAGAAAGGCAATACAGTAGGTATGTAAAGTTCGATAAGACTGAGACTTTTGTGGCAAGAAGAGAAGTGGCAGGCCAGGTGTGAATGCGAATAACATTGAACGAGTGAGAGAAACTTTCATAAATAGTCCGGCAAAATTTCTACGTAAAGGTCTGCCTGAGTTGGAAATGTCAACAACGATTTTGTAGCGTGTTTTTAGAGAATATTAAATATGGAAACATGCAGACCTTAGCTAGAGTAAAAGTTATATCCTAAAGACAGAGCATAGCGATTTGAGTTTTGCTGTGCATTGGAGGTCGAATGTGATGATTCTGTGAAATCGATAACTTTTTCGAAAGAGGAAACATTTAATGATAATGGCAAAGTAAACTGGCACAATTGCAGGATTTGGGGAAAAGAAAAACTGCATAACACTGATGAACACGAATGCGATTCTCCGTCTGCCAATTTTTATGGTGCCATGTCTCTCAATATACTTTATGGGCCTTTCTTCTTTGAAGAACAATCTTTTACAAGAGAGTCTTTCTTTCATATGTTTCAGAATAGCTTAATGCTGTTTGTGCAAACAGAATCAGAGAAATTTGTCCTTAACTTGGTGTAACCCACACATTCACCGTGATTTTAGGGCATATCTGAACACAGTTCTCTCCAATCGCTGGACTGACCTTCGTGGAGCAACAGGCCAATGACTCCCAAAATTGCCTCCTAGGTCTCCGGATGTTTTCACTTGTGACATTTTTTTGTTGTTGCTTTATGTAAAAGACCTTGTTTGTATCCGTCCTCTTCCAGATGATGTGGTGGAATTGGAAAGAAGAACTGAAGAAGTAACAGCTACAGTATCTCAAGACATGCTGGCTCCTGTGTAGCAAGAGGTCGATTATTGCGTCGAACTTTGTAGGATCATGCATGGTTCCCACATGACGTGTATGTGAATTGAATGTTCCCCGAATGAGATTTTCACTCTGCAGCGTTAGTGTACGCTGATATGAAACTTCGTGGCAGATTAAATCGTTCAAATGGCTCTGAGCCCTATGGGACTTAACATCTGAGGTCAGCAGTCCCCTAGAACTTGGAACTACTTAGACCTAGCTTACCTACGGACATCACAAACATCCATGACCGAGGCAGGATTCGAACCTACGACCGTAGCAGTCGCGCGGTTCCGGACTGAAGAGCCTAGAACCGCTCGGTCACCGCGGCCGGCGTGGCACATTAAAACTGTGTGCCGGACTGAAGCTTGAACTTTGGAGGGTTGTTGTTAACACAAACTTACAAGTTTACTGTTTCAAATTATGTATGTTGTCACTTTGTAATGCTACTCATTAGAGTGTTCCCAGTCCACGTTGCAATGATTTCCCGACATTGCCCGTGTATCTCCTACATCGTTTTAGAAAATCATTTATAAAATAGTTCGGTTACAACAACAACAGTTGTTTCACAATATTTATACAACATTATACTTCTTCAGGCATAATGCAAAATAAACATTAGTTCATGTGTGAAAAGAAAGGGAAGCTAAGTAGTATAACTGTGCTGTGGTGCCACAAGCGCCTCTTGCCCCTAAACCAAGAAATACACCCATCCCCCAATCTTATGCTTCTTCTTTAATTGTTATTGAATGCTGAATAAAATATTGCTCCACTTAACTACATTTACTATAGTTATATCCATGACTGAAACGTTAAGAATTACAATGCGTGAGGGATATTACTCTCTTCTGTCGTTACTTGTTATTCATAAACTACCATTACTCTTTACAACAAAAATATAAAATGCTGCGGTTTTCTTCGTCAGAAAGAAACGATTACAATATGAATTAATTATCCTTCAGAAGCTTCATTAATATATTTTTGATAAAACGCTTTTTTCAAGGGAGGTAGTCATCACTTTCCTGTCGTATGAGGCTACCTAAGAAGCTCGCGAAGTTGCTGCATGAATATTCCACACGAAAATTGCTGAAAGCAAAGTCTCATCGAAAAACTTGGAAAACATAAAGTATTTCCGAAGTTACGGGGAAGACACTTGTGATAGTTTGAGAACCAATTTTTAAACGATACGAGTTTCCTTCGAGAAGGTAGATCGGCTCTTCGACTGTGGTGTTAAGCACAGCACTGTCGCTAACGTTCTGTTTCCATACATCTAAACCTCTACGAAGTATCTGATTTCTCGAGTTTTTTATGGATGCACAATTAGTCAGTCTGACAGAAAAAGGCTGGTAAAATAAAAGTTCTTTCTACGTTTTGCAATATTTTTATTGATTATCTACATGTTGGAATAAACTTATATGAAACTTATAATAGCACCTCTATCTGCCAAAGTTTTAACGTCCGGCTGATTATTAATGTTATTTCTGTGTTTGTGTGTAAGTGTGTATGTGCAAGTGTGTACGTTTGTGTATGTGTGGAGGCAAGCGCCCATATACTGAATTATTGGGCGGTAGTTGAAGAAAAAGTTGTGGTTGTCATACCATTCCCATACACACAAACTGCAGATGCCCTTGCTATTCCTAAACTGAATTTAATGATGTTTGAACATGTTACTGAACTGCATCTGTCATTAAAACGCGAGAAATCAGGAGCACAATGTAAGTTTAATATTTAATACTGTATGTATTTCTGCACTTAAGAAAATCAAGATATTCTGATAATAAGGAACTACCATTCGAAAGGTGTCCAAATATTTGTAATACCATTTTAATAAATTCGCGGAAATTTACAGGTATACAACTATATCGTTAGTTAAGTGGCAAAATTAAATACGCTTAGTTCAGCGTCCAGTACATACCAAAAATAAAATACGAAACCCCACACAAAGAATATTTATTGGCACATAGAACTAAAATGTGTCAATCGATGTGGACGAAGCATCAGTAGCGCCAGTCATACTGTGATTATTACTACCAGTGATACAATACAGTAGCATTGGCATATTAAAAGGAGATATTAAGTATGTCAGTTGATATTGTATCAAGTGAATCAGTTTGTTCCTGCTGAGTTATTTTTTCCGTGGAAATACCGGAGAAAGAGGAGTAGAAATAGCAAATCGTCCTCTGTGAGTATCCTAAACATGGTGTTTGCGATTCCTTTTGGAGGGGCGCTGGTCTAGGCAGGGCAATTCATATGCAGAATTTTGCCTGCTGAAGCTGTTGAATGTACAAACTTATATTGTTGAGCGTCGTTAAAGATTTACTGTGTAGCACCTTTACTTAAATCTATATCGGCATAGAAACTCCAGAAACCAACGAACATTGCGTTTCAAAGTACTTAATACAAAAAGTAGTGGATATCTTTCTCATTCCATACGTGTACTGAACGATGGAAAATTAGTGTGTCCTAATCTTTCTTCTTCTCTAAATTTAAGGTAGTATATTTTGGAGATCAACGTCGCGTCTCTTTCCGAGATTCCCAGTTCTCAACAATCTCTCCCTCTGTTATACGCTCGATTTCAGTAGCACTTCTCAACATTCGACATCTGATATTGTGTCCAGCAGTCAGTGACCACAAACTATTTAATGTTACTTCACAACGGGTCACACTAGGGTGTTGTCAGCGTTTACATTTTCGTCTACTCTGCACTTCCTCAGGACATCTTTCATGTGAAGGTCTTGACTGCAAACAGTGGTAAGGTGCAATGGATGGGAAACAGTGTCAGTACAATTAAAACATGATAAGTGGTGTGTTTTATTGATATCAGTTGATAGTTCCATGAGAACTTCAGTGAAGTCATTGTCCTTTGTAGGCTGGTTTTATTTTTGAAAGTAGTAGAGCAACAAGGTCTTCTGTTAGTCCATCTCCTCTTTTACCTCATCTCTGTCCATTTCCAGAATTTGCTACTCTCCGTCCACTTCCTCCTCTCCCCACGCTCTGACGATCTCCTCTTGCATTTCTGTCTAGTTCCTCCGTTCACCCTCTCTCTCAATCTGCTCCTTCCACCACCACCTAGAGAGAAGGCCGCGGAGCGATCTTGTGACGTCACGCAAAGTGGGCTTGGCGCTGAGCTGAAAGAATCGAGACGCACGGCCTGCATATCTTTGTCAAACCGTTTTACAGAATCTGTTCCGTAAAGAATAACTGATTTCTGAAATACTTTTAGCTTTATATGGCAGCTTCATGATGGATGACAGCGGAAGTTCACTGAGGCTTTTTGCGGATGATGCTGTGGTATATCGAGAGGGTGTAACAACGGAATATTGTACTGAAATGCAGGAAGATCTGTTACGAATTGACGCATGGTGCAGGGAATGGCAATTGAATCTCAATATAGAAAAGTGTAATGTGCGGCGAATACATAGAAAGAAAGATCCCCCATCTTTAGCTACAATATAGCAGGTCAGTAACTGGAAGCAGTTAATTCCATAAATTATCTGGGAGCACGCATTAGGAGTGATTTAAAATGGAATCATCATATAAAGTTGATCGTCAGTAAATCAGATGCCAGACTGAGATTCATTGGAAAAATCCTAAGGAAATGCAATTCGAAAACAAAGGAAGTAGGTTACAGTATGCTTGTTCGCCCTCTTCTTGAATACTGCTCAGCAATGTGGGATCCGTACCAGATATGGTTGATAGAAGAAGTAGAGAAGATCCAGCGGAGAGCAGCGCGCTTCGTTACAGGATCATATAGTAATCGCGAAAGCGTTACGGAGATGATAGATAAGCTCCAGTGGAAAACTTTGCAGGAGAGGCGCTCAGTAGCAACGGAACGGGCTTTTGTTGAACTTTCGAGAACATACCTTCACCGAAGAGTCAAGCAGTATATTGCTCGCTCCTACGTATATCTCGCGAAGAGACCATGAGGATAAAATCAGAGAGATTAGAGCCCACGTAGAGGCATACCGACAATCCTTCTTTCCACGAACAATACGAGACTGGAATAGAAGGGAGAACCCATAGAGGTACTCAAGGTACCCTCCGTCACACACCGTCAGGTGGCTTGCGGAGTATGGATGTAGATGTAGATGTAGAAGTGCCAATTATTTCGATAATGGTCATAACTATTGTGGTATTTCACATATGAGTACCAAATTTCTGAACGTTGTCATCAAAAATAGGAGGCGCTATGAATTTGTGTTTGGTGCATATTATACATTCTACTGCTGAGTATGAAATACAGATGATGTTTCGAAATTTTCGTAAAATATTGGATCAATACTGCTTCCAATCTCGAAAAAATTGATTATCTGCAGTAAGTTCACTACCGATCGCAACTCGCGGGAATGAAGTATTCGTAACGCCTCTCGTATCTCGTAAACCGCCGGATATAACGAAACGAGATTTTGGCAAATGAAACTACGCAATGAGGAGAGTACTTTGCCGTATTGTTAAAATACGTAACTTTATTTATCGCGATATAGCAAAAGCTATAGTTTATAATTCTTTTTTACCGGTGACGTAATTCCTTAAGACTTATTAATAGCCAGTGAAAACGTACGAGTGCGGGATGTAAATAATATTGCGATATACATGATAAAACAGGTTACATTTGTGAAAAATGCGCTGTGATAAACTACATTCTTTCTGGACCAGACGACTATTATTTACACTCACTTGAAAAATTCTGCACTAATACTGTGTATAATATTAAATTCCTTTGCCTTCAGTATCCACAAATTTATATTTCGTTTTTGAAACCAAAATAAATGGTTCAAATTGCTCTGATCACTATGGGACTTAACATCTATGGTCATCAGTCCCACAGAACTTAGAACTACTTAAACCTAAATAACCTCAGGACATCACACAACACCCAGTCATGACGAAAATCAAAATAAAACCACTTGAAAACTAATACTATGTACTGCTATCTTTTGCTCACAATTTTAGTTAAATGTGTCCAAAATTCAGGATATTCCAGTAGAAAAAAATAAAATTTGTACTAGGTATATAGTTTTTACAAAGCTTCGTCTGCTCAGTGGGTTGGAAATTGTTCCGATGAATCGCTGAAAGCCATTTCCGACGCATATTCGAATGTGTCGGAAAGGAAAACAACATTACTTTCGGTCCAGTTCCGTAATTCCCACAACACCTTGGCACACATTTGTAAAACATGTTCTTAGTAGCTTCACTACATGTAAACACTGTAATCGCTAGTTCTAAGCACGAATCTAGCACTGGATCGGTTGTGGTTGGCAGGAGAGCCAACACCGTGTTACTAGATGAGGCCGAAAGGCACGCGTTTTAGCTCACGCAGGCTGGCGTGAGGTCTGGAACAGGACAAGGGAATTAGAATTGAGTAAAGCGGACGTAGCTGGTGGAATACGTAACTTTGATCCATTAACGACGAACGTCGGTCTTGACGGTACATGATTCAATATCAATAATAACTGATAATGGCGCCTTGCTAGGTCGTAGGAAATGACGTAACTGAAGGCTATGCTAACTATCGTCTCGGTAAATGAGAGCGTATTTTGTCAGTGAACCATCGGTAGCAAAATCGGTTGTACAACTGGGGCGAGTGCTAGGAAGTCTGCCTAGACCTGCCGTGTGGCGGCGCTCCGTCTGCAATCACTGATAGTGGCGACACGCGGGTCCGACTTATACTAACGGACCGCGGCCGATTTAAAGGCTACAATCTAGCAAGTGTGGTGTCTGGCGGTGACACCACACGATCGAATAAACGTGTAGATAAACAAACGCTTCGAAACACAACATGATGGCCCGCTCGGAGTGACATCACGAACTGCTGTGAATTTCGCACCGCGACCTTGTCTCTAGGTGGTGGTGTTCCTTCCCCTCTGTCCATCCGCTCCTTCCACCTCTGCCCACATATGCTCCATCCACCTGCGTCCATCTCCTCCTGTCCATGTGCCCTTCCCCCAATAATTCCATTTCCTTCTCCCCATTTCTTTTTCTATCTCCTCCTCCCTCCGTCCATCTGCTGGTACCACTCTCCCTGTCCACCTCACTCTTTCCCTCTCCTTGTGCATCTCTTCCTCTCTCCCTCTCAGTCCATCTCTTCTATGCCCCTCTTTCCCTCTACATCTCTCTCTCAGCGTTATCTCGTGCATCAGAGTAGGAAGCTGGTGGTTCTTACTCCCACAGTACATCTTTCCAGATCGTAGCTATTCTGTATAACACGGATAATGTTTAAAAATTTAATGTTTCAAAATTTATTGTAATGTTTAATAATTTACTGTACTAAATTTGGTTGAAATCGCCCCTAACGCTCGCCTTTGCCCCCGTATGCACGTATCAGATACGTTTCACATAGATTTAACATAGTTCACATGTATTTGTACATATATTTCACCTATATCTCTATCGAATGTCGCCCTCCAATTTCAATTTCACACAGCTCAGTGTTTGTGTGTATCTTCTGACATTTACGCTCGACAGTGACGTAATTTTGCATTTACATCGAATGGTATATGTGGCTACTGTCTGCAGAATGTCTTGTGAGGAGAGTTAGTAATAGCGAAGAAACAAATTATAATGCCATGCATGATGCCACAATTCTTCACTCGTTTGGACCTTGTAGTTGACGGGCAGGCTTGCGTGCCTCAACGAGACGTATAGCCGTACCATAAGGTGCAACCACAGCGGAGGGGTCTCTGTTGAAAGGTCACACAAATGTGTGTTTCGTGAAGAGGGGCAGCAGCCTTTTCAGTAGTTGCAGGGGCAACAGTCTGGATGATTGACTAACTTGGCCTTGCAACATCAATCAAAACTACCTTGCTGTGATGGTACTGCGACGACTGAAGGCAAGGGGAAACTACAGCCGTAATTTTTACCGAGGGCATCCAGCTTTACTGATGGTTAAATGAGGATGGCATCCGTTGGAGTAAAATATTCCGGAGGTAAAATAGTCCCCCATTCGGATTTCCGGGCGGAGACAACTCAGGAGGACGTCGCTATCACTAGAAAGAAAACTGGCGTTCTACGGATGGGAGTGTGGAATATCAGATCGCTTAATCGCGCAGGTAGGTAAGAAAATTTAAAAAGGGAATTGGATAGGTTTAAGTTAGATATAGTGGCAGTCAAGTTCCGTGGCAGGGGAAAAAAGACGCAAATAACAGAGCTATAAATACAAAATCAAGTAGGGGCTATGCAGGAATAGGTCCAATAATGAATAAAAACACAGGAGCGCCTGTAATGTGCTACGAACAGCATATATAACGCATTATTCTAGCCAAGACAGACACGAAGCCCATGCCTACTACAGTAGTACAAGTTTATATGCCAGCTAGCTCCGCAGATGATGAAGAGACTGAAGAAATGTGTGATGCAATAAAAGAAATTAGTCAGATAATTAAGGGAGACGATAATATAATAGTCGTGGGGGACTGGAATTCGATACTAGGAAAAATGGTACGTGAATATGGACTGGGGGTGAGAGATAAAAGAAGAAGCCGCCTGGTAGAATTTTGCACAGAACATAACTAAGTCATAGATAACACATTGTTTAAGAATCGTGCAAGAAGGTTATATACTTTGAAGAGGCCAGGAGACTAAGGAAGGTTTCAGATAGATTATATAATGGTAAGATAGAGATTTAGTAACCAGGTTTTAAATTTAAGACATTTCCAGGGGCAGATGTGGGCTCTGACTAAAACTTATTTGTTATGAACTGTAGATTAAAACTGAATAAACTGCAAAAAGGTAGGAATTGAAGGAGACGGAACCAGGATAAACTGTAAGAAACGTATGTTGTAGAGAGAGCATTAGGGAAAGACTGACAAGAACGGCGAAAAGAAAGACGTTAGAATAAGAATAGTGTAGCTTTGAGAGACGAAATAGTGGTGGAAGCAGAGGATCAAGAAGGTAAAAAGACGAGAGCTTATAGGAATCCGTGGGTAACAGAGGAGATATTGAATTTAATTGTTGAAAGGAGGAAATATGAAAATACAGTAAATGAAGCAGGCGAAAAGTAATAAAAACGTGTCAAAAATGAGATGGACAGGAAGAGCAAAATGTCTAAGCAGGGATGGCTAGAGGAGAAATGTACGGATTTAGAGGCATATATCACTAGGTGAAAGATAGATACTGCCTACAGGAAAATTGAAGAGACCTTTGCGGAAAAGAGAACAACATGGAAGAATATCAAGTGGTCGGATGGAAATCCAGTCCTAAGCAAAAAAGGAGAAACAAGGGTATAAGGTATAAATAGAGGGTGTACACAAGGGCGATGTACTTATTGCAGTGGAAGAGGACGTAGATGAAAATGAGATGGGAGATATGTTACTGCGTGAAGAATACGGGGGGCACTGAAAAACATAAGTCGAAACAAGGTCACGGGAATAGACCAAATTTCATTAGAACTAATGATAGCCTTGGGAGAACCAACCCTGACCAAACCCTACCATCTGGTGAGCAAGCTGTGTGAGACAGGGAAAAAACCCTCAGACCTGAGCAAAAATATAGTAATTCCAATCCCAAAGAAAACTTTCAGTTTAATAAGTCAAGGCTGCAAAATACTAAAACGAATTCTTTACAGACGTCCTCGAGGGAGAAGAATTTTGATTCCGTATATATGTTGGATCACGGAAGCCAATATTGACCTTACAACTCACCTCAGACTACAGATTAAGAAAACGCAAACCTACGTTTCTAGCATTTGTAGATTTGGAAAAAGCTTTTGACAATGTTTCCTGGAATACTCTTTTCTAGGTTCTGAAGGTGGCGGGGATAAAATTCAATTACCGAAAACTATTTGCAGTCTATAAAGAAACCAGAAGGCAGTCATAAAAGTGGAGGGACGTGAAACGGAAGTAGTGGTTGAGCAGGTAGTGAGGCAGGGTTGTAGCCTAACCACGACGTTGTTTAGTCTGCCTTTGAGCAAGCAGTAAACGAAAAAATGAAGTACGAATTAAAATCGATAGTGAAGAAATCAAAACTCTGAAGTTTGCCGACGACATTGTAATTCTGTCGGAGACAGTAAAGGACCTGGAAGAGCAGTTGAACGGAATGGACAGTGTCTCGAAAGCAGGATATAAGATGAACATCAACAAAAGCAAAAGTAGGATAATCGAATATAGTCGCAATAAATCAGGTGATGCTGAAGGAATTAGATTAATAAATGAGACACTTAAAGTGGTGGATAAGTTTTGATTTTGGAGAAAAAAATTACTGACGATAGTTGAAGTACAGAGGATATAAAAGGTAGCCTAGCAATGGCAAGGCAAGCGTCTCTGAAGAAGAGAAACTTGTTAAATCGAATATAGATTTCAGAGCCAGGAAATCTTTTCTGGAAGTATTTGTATGGCATGTAGCTATGTATGGAAGTGAAACATGGACGATAAATAGTTTAGACAGGAAGAGAATTGAAGCTTGTGAAATGTGGTGCTACCGAAGACTGCTGAAAATTATGTCTATGGATCACGTAACTAATGAGGAGGTACTGGACACAATTGGGGAGGAAAGGAATTCGTGGCAAAACTTGACTAAAAGGAGGGATCGGATGGTAAGACACATTCTGCGGCATCAAGGGATCACCAATTTAGTACTGAAGGGAAGAGTAGAGGGTAAAAATCATCGAGGGAGACCAAAAGATGAATACACTAAACACATTCAGAAGGATGTAGGTTGCAGTACTTACTCGGCAATGAAGAAGCTTACAGATGGGATAGCGTGGAGAGCTGCATCAGACCAGTTTCTGGACTGAAGATCACAACATCAACAACATCCCCAGTACTATATGTTGTACAATGACATAATTTTTCTTGTAAATTCAGTGGCTATGTGAATACTGCTCCCAACTTTGATTCCATAAGGAATCGTTATGCACAGCGTCAATTAACTTATAAAAAGGATAAGGACACAACACATTTTCTTTCACGCTATTTCGCTATCAGTTTATATCTTCCCTTGGGCATTTTTGAAGCTACCTGGTAGAGAAACGAATCACTCCAGTTACAGTATCTTCAAGAGCAGAGAGACACATTAAAATTATACATAAACACTTTTGATACATTTCCGTCACAGTACAAAACTTCAATCACTTACTTGTTTTCCGCACGTTAGTATGGAGGAAGCGCCTTCTGACGCCATCTCTAATAAAGGTTACTTGTGAAATTTCTTGTAACCGGCGGAACCTGCGTAAGCATTACTACTTAGCACAATTAACATAAAAAGCGTAAAAATATGAACTAAATTTGGTGTTACCGTCAAGTGACCTTACATATGGTCACGAAGAAGTGAATTCCTTATGAAAAATAGTCAAATGCAACCCTTGTGTGGTTCCTGGCCACTGTGTCAGCATAAATCAAATCATAATCCGTTAGTTCACATTTCAAATAAAACTGCACGTGGCATGTTCAACGTCTAAAATTAAAGTGGGACACATGTCGGGAAATTTAACTGCACGACTGTACCGTCAGAGATATAGAAAATAGCTTTGACTTCAAAAATATAAACATTTGGTCAAAGGTTGTACATCAGATTCCCAAACTAAGTGTTATACACAAACTCCTGTACGTGAAATATACTGGTATCAGCGACATGTGAAGCTCAGTAACGATTGTGAGCGATATTTTGGAAGGTCCATACGAAGCACAAGGGAAAAACGACAGAAAATTATAACTGTTAGAAAGCTATGTAAAAATTGTCTAAGAACCGATAATTTTTTCACTACGTCTGTTCATTTAAAATCTTATCTGGGTGCTTATTAAAATGATTAAGAATTTCAGTGCCTTCTAAAATATTCATGAGACATACTTAGTTTACTACATGTAATATATGCAGAGCGTCCTCGGTATCTTCAGTGACATGGCTCTTACTACGCAGGTGAGACTTAAATGAAGAAGTGTTGCTATCGCTAGGAAGAATGTAATTCCTCAATCTCATGCTAAATGATCTGCCCGTCTATCCGACGTAGAAATAGTAACATGCACTCAAGTTGATGTTGTAAATCACCTATTACGTAAACATTTCTGTGTAGCGTGCCGGGTTTTCTTGCCTAAAAAGTCGCTGGATTGAACACTGATCTGCATTTCCATATGAAATGGCAGTTTCATCTCAAATTTATGGTCCCCACTTACGACGACTTTGTCGGGATGTGTGCTCATAACCAGTGCTACGTACCAAACAGGTGGCAACCAGTAGTGGTAAAGCATGCGGTATTCGAGCCAAGAAAATGCTTTTTATGGATGACTTGCACAAATATGAGTATGACTTGGAGAACTAAGACTCAGATTAAAGATTCTGAATATATTCCTGTAGGTAAATGCCCTTGAAAAGTTATTGCTAACCAGATAAGTGTGAAATTTATTGAAGCAAGAAAAGACAGTTCTCTGTGTTACTGCAGTTTACGTGAACTCATACGCTCAATTAGTGGAAGAAATGTTGAGGGCCACCTTAAACACTGTTTACGTGCTATAGGAATGTGCTTGTTCAAATTAATTTTGTGTTGGACTCAATCATAGACTAACTTTAAAGTCGTGCTATATTATAGCAAAAAGTATTAATATAAATTTTGATATTAAAAACGGAAACAATTAGGAGCTCATAAAATTGTATTTTTCACAGGTTTCGCAGTGAAGCATCACTAATTCTCTCACAATGTCAACAGTCGTAAGTCAATGTTAAACCATCTTAATCGACCTTCGTTTGCCAGAAAACGTTATTAACATTATTGTCGAACTTTTAGGAATAAATTTTATTTTTTTAATATTTTTAAAACATGTCTTTGTTGCAGACATATTTGAAAATAATGACTCATCCGAATAAAAGAATCACATTACATGTGCTCCACATATTCTATTTATAAGATTTATTTAGAAATTTACTGTGCAGTTTCTCAGAGCAACTATAATCTTATAGTGTTCCAGATCCAACCTCCAAAATTGTCCGTATATGTTGAGTATATTAGACGTCGTATTACGCTTACTTGGGCAGCCTGACTTTCCATTACTGATGAGTTGCTGCCGTCTAGTATACAAAAATTCATAGGTCCGGTCTCATATGTGTGAAGATACACAGCGCTATAGTATTCATAGAATTTAGATTGCCAGTTGGCGATGCGTTACAGTGCCAAAGAAATTAATAACAGACAAAGCTAATAGGAAGGTGATGTTGAGGAATCGGAAGGGTATCTACTTAATTTTAGATGTGACACTGCTCGAGTTATATGGGATACGAGACAGAAACTTCCTAGCTGTATTTATGTAACGAACGTGCTTTAGCCGCTCTGAAGAATTGACCACAACCACTTGAAGGGTTCACTTTACAAGTATATATTTACTTTCATGTGACTTAAGTTACAGTTTTTTTGTTTATGTGACTGTTAACTTGCAACGAAAAACTGGTATTATTACACACATCGAAAAAAGTTTTCCATTAGCCCCAGTTCTCAGAACTCCTGAAGACAGACGTTGACTGTGGATATTATATCACAGATACAGCCCCTTTCACTTTTCATAGATGTCAGTAAATCTGCCCAAAGATGTAAACAACCATGCATGAGCAACGCCAATTAGACTGAGAGGGTCCGTCAGCCAATCGGTTCCAGTCTTCCCAAGAGGAAGAAGGTAAACGGCTCGTCTTGTCTATAGTTCAACCATGTCTAGACGGTCAATAACGCGGTTAGATCGCGGGTGCATTGTCACTTTTTGCCAGGAAGGGCTCTAAACAAGGAAAGTATCCAGGCGTCTCGGAGTGAACAAAAGCGATGTTGTTCGGACATGGTGGAGACACACAGGAACTGTCGATGACACGCCTCGCTCAAGCCGCCCAAGGGCTACTACTGCAGTGGATGACCGCTACCTACGGATTATGGCTCGGAGGAACTCTGACAGCAACGCCACTATACTGAATAATGCTTTTCGTGGAGCCGCAGGACGTCGTGTTACGACTCAAACTGTGCGCAGTAGGCTGCATGATGCGCATCTTCACTCCCGACGTCTATGATGAGGTCCATCTTTGCGACCACGACACTATGCAGTGCGGTACAGATGGGCTCAACAACATGCGGAATGGACCGCTCAGGATTGGCATCTCCTTCTCTTCACCGATGGGTGTCGCATATGCTTTAAACCACGGTATCGTCGGAGACGTGTTTGCAGGCAACCCGATCAGGCTGAACGCCTTAGACACACTTTCCAGCGAGTGCAGCAAGGTGGAGGTTCCCTGCTGTTTTGGGGTGGCATTATGTGGGACCGACGTACGCCGCTGTTGGTTATGGAAGGCGCCATAACGGCAGTACAATACGTGAATGCTATCCTCCAACCGATAGTGCACCCATATCGGCAGCGTATTGGCGAGGCATTCGTCTTCATGGGCGACAATTCGTGCCCTCATCGTGCACATATTTTGAATGACTTCCTTCAGGATAACGACATCGCTCGACTACAGTGGCAAGCGTGTTCTCGAGACACGAACCCTACTGAACATGCCTAGGATGGATTGAAAAGGACTGTTTACGGACGTCATGACCCACCAACCACTTAGTGATCTACGCCGACTCGCCGTTGAAGAGTGGGACAATCTGGACCAACAGTTCCTTGATGAACTTGTGGATAGTATGCCACGACGAATACAGGCATTCAACAATGCAACAGGACCTGCTGCTGGGTATCAGATGTTCCTGTGTGTACAGTAATCTGGACCACTGTGTGTACAGGAATCTGGACCACCTCCTCTGAAGATCTCGATGTATGGTGGTACAACGTGCACTGTGTGGTTTTCATGAGCAATAATAAGAGCGGAAATGATGGTTATTTTGATCTCTCCTCCGATTTTCTGTACAGGTTCCGGGACTCTAAGAACCAAGGTGATGTAAAACTTTTTTGTGTGTGTGTATTCAACGGTAAACAAGAATAATGGAAGTCTCGGTTGTTAGGGGTTTGATATCCTTTAGTACAGAAAATCGATTTGAGTTACAAGGTGATCATCTTTTGTGCTCAAAAAGAATAAGACATAAAATCAGACACGAGAATCAAATTATATAACTTAGGCGTAAGGCACATCGAGTACATTGCAATTATGATGTACAGTAAATACCAAAGTTCTGAAGTTCTGAAGACTCGTGTAATAAAAGCACATATTACAACTTGAACATGGCATCAGTACAGAAGAACATCTCAGCTAAGGAACAAATATGGAGCTGACCTTGCAAGTTACAATAACATGCTGCAAAGCTCGGTACATGACATAGGCATCCCAGTGACCTCTGTATTCAAATAAGCCATTACAAAGAATGTATTTTATTACCTAAGGGGACCACAATTAATTTAAAATAACAGTAAAGATAAATTAAATTTAAAACACTCTCAGAGAATTCAAGAATTTGAATACGGCAATAACAGAAATTTTTCCCTCTCACATACCATTTATAAGATCATAAACAGACATCAACAATGTTTTCATGACTGTAGTTGATTTAATAACTGAAGAAATCCAATAAATAATGACAGTTTGCTGAGCACCACTTTATATTAACTTTTATATTTGTTTCACCAGCAAATCTTAACTTCCAACCAAACCAGTGCAATGAGCGACTACCTGACGATTATAGAAAAATACCATAAATGCTAATAATTATACACATCAAATCCAAAAGTGGGACGTTTAATACCGTAGTCTAATGTTTTGAAACACGTAGAACAATATACAAACGAAAACTATTAGATGACATGCTTAATTCGTGGAAGTACATGTGTACTAGTATGTTGGGTGATCGTGTGACACTGTATAATAGTTCCCACTAACATGTTTATCAGCAAGCTGTCCCGGCGTATCCACAAACACCTACAGCAACACCTGACCATTCCTGTCTATCAAAATGGCATCCGTCACAATTTCTTCTCTGATGGCCAACTCCTGTACCTTAATCATCTTGTCTCCCCACAAATTATCACTCGCAAATCCACTTTTATCTCCCTCTATCTCGAAAAGCCACATGACCGTGTACGGAGTTCAAAAATCCTCTTTAAACTATACACGACCGAGAATTATGCCCGCCTCGTCTCATCCAATCTGTCATAACGCCCGTCTTATGTCACCATAAACACCACCTGGTCCTGTATCTTCCGCCCGACTGCAAGTATGCCCTAAGTTTCAGTCCTCCCTCCTCTCCTGCCATATACAAATCCCCCTCTTCCTTCTCCATTTAATCGAGTACAACAATGACACCGACTTTTTCATCCTATACCCTACCTTCCAGAAATCCCAACGATCCCTCCACCTCCATCTTAATCAGTTCGTCTGATGGTGCAACCTGTGGCTACTCAAAATAAACCATAACAAACCCCAGGCAATAATTATAGGGCGAACTACACGCAGATTCCTCTCCTACTAATCTTACCTTACCATTTAGAACCATCGTATCCGGTTAACGAACATACTAACATAAGTCGTGCTAGCACTTTATCGCATGCTAACATGAAAGCCCCACCTACTAACCATTCAAAAGAAAGCCCACAATAGACTACAGATACTAAAACTACTAAGCGGCTGAAGATAGTACCCTTCCACAATCCTCCACAGCTATAAGTTCCTGATCCGACCAATCCTCTGCAAATATGGCATGGACTTCCGCTCTTCTCTCCTCTTATCACTCCCTACTGATCTGCAGACGCCATGCACACCACGTAGCCTTTTGGAACTACTTACTCACCCTCCCCCACCCATATCCTAAATCAACATATAAAAGTCTCCACCCTCTTCTTCCATCTGGAACACCTTTGAATTTCTTACGTTACCAGTGTATTCGACCCTACCAAACCCTCAGTTTCCCTCCTGCTCACTGATCCTGGTACCCTGCATTGACTACATGAATAAATTTTCGACATTTTTGAAGGTAACAACACCTCATAACTACCACGTAACCAAACAAACAAATCTACAGCACAACTAAAGTGAAGTAATAAATAATTTTCGTTTAGTCCTAGCAGAATATCAAAATAAATATGCATTTTAAAGAACCCACTCACACCAGCATTTCTTGCTCAACCAAAGGTAGATAAAGTACCGCCTCTGATCAGTCCGATTGTGCATTATATCAATAACCCTGCATATCTGACAAGTAAAATCGTAGAACAAACTGCTATCACAGCCATATACATGCAACAAGATATATATCACAAAAAATTCGTGGACGTTAGCAAAAGCAATAACAGCCATACAATTTCCACCAATGGCGAATTTCCCTCTTTTAACATAACAAACCTATATAATAACATACCAGTAGAGAAAATAATAGAAATAACAAATTAAAATCTATTACTAAATAGGAAAACTTATATTGCAAGAACTTACGAAATCATAGATCTCTTTAAAAAGCCTTTATCAAAAAATTATTTTGGCTTCAATCGGAAGATCTACACCAAGCAGATGGAGTAGCTATGGGAAACTATGTAGCTGCCAGAATTGCAGATATTTCTCTCAACACACAGGAGGAAAATTTTTTCCTCTCATACTTGCTGTTACTTAGTAAGATAGTCTACTTTTGTAGATATGTTTATTATACGACATCGCTGATCGATGGAAACAATACAGACATCAATAGTATCCATTACACACTGAACAGCTTCCACCCCAGTATCAGATGTACTATTTAACTAGAAATAGACAATTTTATAAAATACCTAAACCTGAACATTAGCAAAGACAACAATCGCCACACATTTGACATATACAGATAACCAACCACCACAGAAAATACAATAAACGCTAACTCTTGCCATCCTGAAATACAAAAGCGTGCATTCTGCCACTCCCTGATTGATATAATACTCAAACTACGTCTAGAACAACCAGCTACGCAGAAACAAGTGAAAAAACTCTATTACATAGAACAAAATTGTATAAAAAACACACAATACTAAAACCCTTCAGATATACATATAATGGCATACGTCTCACTAAAGAAACTTTAACAAGACATGGAACAACCTAGGTATCTACAATTCGCCTGGACGAATTTCAAATAAGAGAAAAACGTTATTTCAATGCACACAAGCAATAATCTTATAACCACAATCTCAGAATTTTCCACTTATGGAATATAAAAGAATCAAGTGTGACGATTGCAACGATTTCTACATCGACCAAGCGGGACGACATTTTAACGGCTTATTTAAAGAATTCACTAGGAACAATGATAGTAATCCGTCGAGCTTCAGTTTAACCTGAAAACTAAGCACTACAATGCGGACAAAGCTGAAACTGCGTTAGAGATATTACACAAAGTACCGGAAGGACTTACTATGAACATTCCTGAAGAGCTGGAATTTATATTCATACAAGGAAATATCTACATGAAACTCTAAATGAACACTCAGATTTTAAACATAAATAGTATGTACAAAACTTTATTGACATAATAGAAAACAAAAGGACATAGTCAACTGGTAAAGAAAGTTTCCACGGCTCATAAATAAAGTTTAAAGGAAAATAAAAAGAACGATAGCTAATATCATCTCTTGTAAGCAGTAAATACTTCGTAAAAATGTAACGTCATAGGCTGTCAAAACTGAACTGTCTAAATATGTGACAAAAGCTTTTTGTTACGTTTCGATAGCTACAAGAACTCTTATACTTACCGGGACATGACAGAGATATAGTCGCCACTTCCTAGTAGACGTAAGTACCAGCGCAAATGTAACAGACATAAACACATATAATAATACTTAATGTTATTTCACAGGTCACTTGATAATGTAATTAAGCCGAAACAGGCTTGTACAGTAAAATATTAAAAAAAATATTACCTTATTGCAGTTGGTTTCAAGCATTCACTTCAACAATGATTTACACAGACGTATACTACGCTATGGGCCTAATAGAACGTAAGCTTAGGATGAATATTCATTTTAGCTATTGATCGTATCGTTAGAAGCTCTGTTGATTGGCCAGTTTCTGATATTCGAAGCTTCAACATTCTGTAAGCGTTAAAACTGAAAAAAGCATCCTTATGTGGGTTGGCGTGGTTGGCGTTATAGACGAAAATAATATTTGTGCAAGTATTCTTTCTAAAAACTCCAGACATTTTAACCACTTTCATTTTTATGACTAGGTCAAGGACGTTAATGGAAGCTCCTGTACCCAATTGAGTTGTGAAAATAATTTTCTCATGCTGAGTGTTAAATTTTGCTACAGTCTCATCGATGTCGGTTCTGCTATTTTCCTATGTTAAAAATATAATTTGGACTTTTTTTTATTCTGAGTGGTTATAACATTTAAATCGCGTTTATGAGCAATACTGTCACTAAATACTTGTTTTTTATGTCATTAAAGCTTAAATGTTATCAAGTATCAAGATCTGGTCACATTATAGGAAACACTGATATGAGCTGATGCTCTGGTGACGTCACAGACTAGAAGTAAGACAAAGTTTTACGTGTGTTATGGGACCGTTAGCCGACGTTATGAGGTTTTAACGTATATTTCTGCAAACAGTTCAGCTATTTCGTGATGGAAAACGCAGTCACAATTTTTAAGTAGAAATAGTAAGGGATTTTGTAAACGCTGATAGTGCAAGCCTTACGAAAGTTATAGCGTTTATGCTCAAGCTACTTAGAGCGGCGAAATGTGCAACGACAAACACATAAAGATATAGTCAAATGGTAAATGAAATTTACACAGTCCATAGATTGCTCCCTGCATCATCGTTTACGTCGCTCAAATATTAAGGAGGGTACGTGCGTCCTATAGCCCACAGTGTTAAATTTGCAATATTGATGACCCATTATCTCAGAACCTGTGACAGAGGTCTGAAATTTTTGGGATGTATAGTATCACTCGTTTTCTGAATACTGAACCAGAATCAAAATGTACAGAGAAATAAATTAGCTACTTATGATTTTTTTTAAATGTTGTTCAATATTTTCTTTCAAAAGTCCACTTTTTCTTCCGTAAGCAAAAAACCGTTAGAGGTAGAGATGTTTCGGGAGGTTCAGTGTAAAATTAGAATATGTATCGGCAATAGTTCCTGAGATAATGGGCCAAATAATTTTAAAAATGTCATTTCCGGCAAATCAAGTTCAAACATTTTATTTGATATTAACTGACACATGGAGGCATGCCAACTTCTAGAAACAGCCAGGCCCATAATCAGCATTATCTGGATCCTGTTCTTGACTATCCTGCAAACCTAGAAGCTTCCTGCCTCTTGCTTCTTTAGTCATTTCCCCTGCTGCACGCTGGGCTTTCATGATCCTAAGTCGATCCATTCGCTGAAAGGCTTGCAGTGTGTTGGCACCTGGAGTGATACCAAGTTCCTCTAGTACCCCAATTCTTCCCTTTATACCATCATTAAAAGTTATCACAGCATCACAAACACCCAAGCATAGGGTTTTCCTTCCTAGAGACATTTTTTGGTATGCAGGTCCAAATTACAATATTATTGAAAGACTCATTTGGGTTTTGTGTTCGACCATGCAGACATTTGGAAAGAAGGTCAGGATGAGCTAATTCTCTTTAAACTGGTTTAATAGCTTCCATCACTGCCTAAATTGTTCCTCGCTGCCCGCTGCCTGAGCTTTGCAGTACTTGCACCATGAATCGGCACCAGGTGGACAAAGACCATGTATAGGTGTTTCATCAGTGGAAGATTTGTGCAAGAATGTAGCCCACACGGCTCGTTTCATCCCTTGTAGGTCATTTGTGTTGTTTCTTATTACCATTCAGTAATAATGCTGGAGTTCATCAATGTTTTTGTCTGTAAGTCTTCCTTTACCATTTAGAGTCTTTCCATCTGATAACTTCTCTTTTCCTTTTGTCTTCTTAAATTTTTGGAGACGTGTTCCAATCCGTTTTTGAACGCGGCCTACACATTCAATCTTAACAATCTGCTTATTGCCATAAGGTTGTCTTTCCACTACTGAATTGTAAGCGTTTGAAGCACCATCCCCCAAGTACTCAGTCTCACACACACCTCTGTCCTGCTGTGAACGTCTGAACATAGAAACAACTGCAGTAGCCTCCATACTCCCACTAGTTCCCTCATAATTCTTAGCACAATTTGTGTTATGGCTTTTAATGTTTCATCAACTGATTTACACTGATGACAGTACTTCATTAGCACTTCAATGTCTAAACCTTTACCTGTGTCAACATTAGTGATAGATGCTACTCTATTTTTTGATGTGCGACCTCTCTTCTGCCATGTGCCATCAACTGCCACAGAGAAGTCTGTTGTGTTATTTAATTCTACTGCTTCTTTAGCAGCAGCTTTCATAGAAGCAACAGCAACAGATTTGACACATTCACCAATTACTTCTTTTCACTTACTTGATCTGGTTGGTGGGTTTGGCAAGTTCAGCGTTGCACATAATACTTCAACTGCAGTCAATCCTTTCCCAATGCACCACATTCCATACTAGAGTCTAACATTGCTCTGCAACAAGTCATTCTTGTACTTTTCATAAATCCAAAATGATGTCGACAGCCTGCAAACTTCTCACTGAATATCAAGTTTGTTAGCCAGTCCAGTCCTTGCAGATCAGTCCTTAGAGATGCTAATTTTCCCACCACTAACCTTACATGACACAGCATCTTGTCCTAACACACTCAAATCTAAAAGAACCTAAACTATTTTGATCTCTGCCAATAAATAAATGTTCATGGTCTCCGAGTTTCCTCTTAGAAAGCACTAGTAGGCGTGTCCTTATCACGGGCCTGTGAAAAAATCTATTTCAGAGTCAACACTGGATTCATATTTTGTGATATGCTGATTTCCATGGAAATGTCGCTTCTTAAAACAACCCTGTCTTTTCGTTATGTTGAAAAGAGGTATAAGAGTGTATAATAACACACCAAACCACTATGTTTAAAGTTCAGAACTTATGAAACACGACAACTACAAAGTAAATAAACAAAATACATGTGCTATACCGCCATTTCTCTTTACACAGTGCATCCAACCTCTTAACACGAAAATTAACATGATTTCAAGGAATAAGTAGCTGAAAAGCACTAACTTCTAGATTGAATAGTTCAAAAGATAGAGATACTTAGGCAAGTCAGTGCCGAACGACCGGATAATTTTACACACGCACTATTAACTTTGAAATTATAAAAAGACACTTCCAATTGCAATTTTTCGACAAATAATGCAAGAAATTACCAAGGAGAGATCAAATATTAATAAGAGATAATAATCCGAAAATGTCACTTTTTGACCAAATCCGCCATACGTAAGGTCTTGTAGAACTTTTGCAAAATGGTCCGTATATTATAACTAGATTGTCGCCTATCAGTCATGAGCTATGATGGAAAGCAGAATAAAATTATTATTGACAAAACTTAGCGCTGATACCATCTGTGAAAGACACTCAGCAGAGATACTTCCTGCAGTTCGGTAGAGCAATGGGTAGAGCATCCCTCTATGGCCGCGCGGTCTTGGTCGCCTTCGCATGGTTCACAAGAGTCCCCCCGTAGGAGGTTCGAGTCCTCCCTCGGGCCTGAGTGTATGTGTTGTCCTTAGCGTAAGTTAGTATAAGTTAGATTAAGAAGTGTGTAAGCCTAGGGACAGATGACTTCAGTAGTTTTGTCCCTAAAGAACTTACCACCAATTTCATATCCAGCTATGAATAAAGAGATCACATGTTGAATGGTAATATATTTGTAAAATTTTTGATCTAAATACAAAAATAGCGATAGCAAGAACTGATTGTAGCAGCATTTTCGACTGTGGAATATATTATATACAGCTTCAAATTTGTCTTAATCTGAGATATAGGCAACTGAGGATAGATGTATCTACTTTGTAAACAAACAATTCGCCTTTAGGAAAACATTGCTGGTAGTGGAGATACCAGCACACGTCGACAATGAAACGAGGTGTATGACGATGAGATTGTACAGAGACAGACGAAACATGTGCAATATGCATGTGACACTAAGATAAGGGGCACCATGTTTGTGAGTGTAAACTAACGTTCGCGTGTGAAGCAGACTTACTTCATCTTTATGTAAGAGGATGAAACTGCAGAAGATTAAACAAAAAGGATTCCATCTAGACAATAAGAATATAAAAACATTATTTCTGATTAAGTAAAATGTATGTGGTCACACTAACTAGAAAATATCTTTTTGAACGTGACGTGTGTGAACAGCGATTACAAATTAATAGCATGTAAACAGTAAGGGTAACACAATAATACTTCGTTCTTGACCGGTGTGGTGAAGTTATTGACAGCACATTACAATATTCGTCGGTTTAACGCTCTGACAATTGACCTACCGAATAAACGAGATGTTCACTAGGACCTCGATTTCGTTGAAAGACGCTGTCCTTCGTTGTAACAGTGTGAGAGCATATCACGGAGACAAGTTAACGCTAACCTCTGAGCGCAACACATTTCTAATTAAGTTAGTGACTCGGGGCGTTCACCTTCTGCCAATTTTACCGTAAAGACAACCACATTTCACGCGTCTACTCATTCTGTGGAACAGTCGAAAACAATTTTTCAGGAGTCTTTATGGATGTATGAGAACATTACGGTGCTACACACCATTTGCAATCCATTTTATGAAAAGTAAATTGCAAACGGTTCTTCGGTGTGAATTAGCATTATGACAATAGGAACACCGAGCTAGCTCAAATGGAGCGTTTTAGCGACCTTCCAAATTATTTTAATTTCATTCCCGTTTTTGTGAGAGAACGCGGAAAATCAAGAGGAAAAAACTCTTGTCTTAAGCATAGAATGACATAACCATTCAAGACAACTTCCAGAAAACAGTCAAATACCCTACTAGCAAGACTGTCTGTAGTGATAAATAGTTTTACTAGCCGAGTCAGGTATTCACGAAAGAAACTCTCTCCAAGGTAATTAATAAAAATATCATTAAAATAAACAGATATTACACTAGCCATTCTTAGGCCATCTTTTTTGACGTATATTTTACCATTCAACATAAAGTAATTGTATTTTATACAGAGAGATAGTAAATCAATCAAGTAATTTCAGTTCCAGACTAACTTCGCAATCTTCTAAGATTCTTGGTAATAATATTAACACTTTGATCTATAGACATAGTACTGTATAAATTGACAATGTCAAGTGAAACGAAAGTCATATGATCAGTTATAGACATAACTTCAACTGAACTTCGTAACTCAAGACTGGTTTTCTTCTTTTTAATTGATAACTAGCGATTAAATTTTTAATATTTATTAAGAAAACGTACGCATTTTCAGATATTTTACACAGGGTCTTTACCACTATCAATAATTGGCGTCACTGATTTCAATTTCTTAAGGACCAAAATCTACACCCTTCATTTAGAAGCTTGGGGGTTCATTGCTTTAAGATATAGTACCTCTCTTGGAGTGGCAATTTCGTTATATGACTGAAGCTTACCACGTAACGCTTTTGAATGTCATTAGCATAGGCTCTATCCACATTTTAATACCATTCTAATGGAAGAATTTTAAGTTTCTTTTTCAGTACATTCACGTTTAGTAACGTAAATAACTGAATTACCCTTATCTTCTTTAATGATATTAGCATTATTTTCAGCTAGCTTATTGTTAGTACTTTTCACAACCTTCTCATCATTTTTACTCCACCATTAGTGTTATTATAGCCCCCACCGATAACTTCATCAAATACAACAGCAATATAATTCTGATCAACTTTGGAAATGTTAATCGTATCCATTGCAAATTTTACGTGATGTAAAGTAATTCTAAGAGTTTTTTTTTATTTGTACTACTACCAATTCTATAATAAACCCTATCAGTTACAACAACCCTTTGATCAAACACTATGTTTGTCAAAAATTAAACTTTTAAATAAATATCAAAACTTGATCGACAAACAGTATGGGAGTTACATTAATCTTCCATTAGTCTACTTTTTGTAGCAATTTTGCCTTTCGTCATCTACCACTTTCGCTACAGCGTTATGTGCAATTTAGGACACTAGTTTAAAGGCTAACACGGTAATTAAATTAGCAAATTAAAAATTTGCGTCTTTGGTTCTACACTAATCACTCCCTTTCTTGAATACATCTTTATAATTTCACACCTTATCTAAACAACTTGGCGTTTTCTCCAAACCAACTTTCCTTCTTTTAGCGTGTTGTTGAAATGAGCTAGTACATACCTAGGAAACATTTTATTTTTTAACATTCCTTATTGATAGGGGATGGCAATGTCGTGTAGCTAAGGCCTCCCGTCGGGCATACCTATCGCCTGGTGCAAGTCTTTTGAGTTGACGTCACTGCGGCGTCTTGTGTGTCGATGCGGATGAAATGATGATTATAGAGAAAACGCAACACGCAGTCCCTGAGCGGCGAAAATTTCCGTCCCAGCCGGTAACCGGACCCGGGCCACTTAGCATGGCAATCCGTCGCGCTGACCTATCTTTTTTTTTTTTTTTTTTTTTTTTACGACGCTTGCCACTTTTCTATTGTAAATTATTTTGTCTGCTAATCTTTTTTTATATGGAAAAAGGGGTCTTTCAGTTACGACAAACAAAATTAGAATGTACATCTGTAGCAACAACAGAAAAAGAATTCCTTCTAAACTATGAAATAGAATTTGAACTAATAGTGTGATGATAGATAATAAAGAATAAAAAATGTAACCAAATACCGCACGCCATTCCATATGCTTGGCCTATCTGCGTACAGATTTCATGTTCCAAATTGGTACAACATTTCGCATAGTGTGGAGCCCCATGAAGGCGGTCATCCTCTGCCCGTTACTCCCCAACTGTGAGGGGGGTTATCGAAGACACTGCGCAAATAGTTGTCGGTATCGGGGTGTACACTCAAGTGTGCTATGACTGTCCTGGAGAAATTGGCAGTAATCAAGCACCATTTTCTCATCATCTCGAAAGTGGTAGTATATGGACATGCCTTTAAACCATGTGAGAGCTTGAGTCTTCGCAGGTGGGAAATAAGTATCCTCTGGACAAAAGAGGAGCCGTGGTTCAATTGCGCGAGGCGCGATACGTAGGTAGCAGGCGAGGATCTTCTGCACTAGCAGCCATACCTCTAACACCGATCCACATGTTAAACGGTGTTCGTCAGTATCCACGAGGTGGCAACGTGGGCAAAGGGGGGAATGCGTCATCCGAATAGCGTGCAGCCTTTAACCACTCACCTATCCAGGCGGAATCATTACAATTAATGTGCTGAATCGTAATTGCTAGTATGACTTTAAGTTTGTTAAACTTGCAGTACGTCGCGTATGCCCAGCTAGGCAGAATATTACTGTGGTAGGATTCCATTGGGAATCATGTGCCCAACAATCGCAATATTACTATTGTAAACAAGAAAAGTGGCAGCCTCGATCGTATGAGGTTTGAAAATCATTTATATCTGCAAATCGATTTCAGTCAGTGCGTGGCCATCTTCAGTACTATAGTGGGACATAAAGACCATACTATATAACATAGATATGAGTCATATCAAGTAAACTACGGGTATCAGTCTCGAAAACTCATTTAATAAAAATATATGTTGCAACGACAACGTGGCGTAAGTACAGAAGTACATAGCAGCTACTGAACAAATTTTTAACTGACCTTACAGCTTACAATCATATGGAGGAAAAATCGGTACATGACATAGACATCAAACTGCCCTCTTCGCTCAAATAACAGATTACACAGGACGTGTTTTATTAATAAATTGGAGGCCTTGGATCAAGGCACTCGTGTAGATTTGGAATTTCTCCATTTCGGAAAAGCAGTTGTCTCAGTGCCACATCTGTGCTTATTATCAGAAACACCATAGTATGAGGTGCCAAGTGATATTAGTCTTTGGATTGAAGATGTTTTGATTGGAAGGGTCCTAAAAGCATTTTGAATGGAGAGTTATTGACAGACATTAAATTAGGATGTGCCCTAGGGAAATGTTTTTTTAGTCCCTTCCCGTTAATGTTGTGTATTATTGACGATTCAGCAGTGCATAATTTCTAAAAATTTTGGTGCTGTGACGCACTTCTTCAACCATAACCCCCCCTCCAGATATCGTGAAAGCGCTTCCCTTGATTATGACTCATGAACACACATATTAACGGAAGTCGCCTGGCGCTAGAACGCTGAGTTTACCAAAGTATACCAGTCACGATTTCACAACAAAGCACAGCTTATCTTGGATATACTGCACCGAAAGACCAACACACATGCACACGCAAGCACGCATGCGCACGCACGCACGCTCCTGTGCATCGGGTCACGTTCGTCACCAATTGTCACACTCACAGGTGCCGGAAAACTACAGTTACGTTGCGATTTAGTACACGTGTACTATTTTAATTCTCCACAGTCGACTTGTTCCAGCGAGTTAAAAAAATTTGTGGGAGCAGTCGTTTCGAGGCGTTCTGGCCGAAATTAAACCATGTCTTGCGTATGTCAAACTTTATGCAAATCACACAGTTAGCTCTAATGAAGAACTGTCTGAAAGAAGCTACATAGTTAATCCTTTAGAGCCTGATAATACATCAAAAGTGGTGCTTTAAACTTTCAGGAATGTAAAATTGTGCACTTCGACTACAATATCAGTGAATCGCAGTTGGAATCGGCTGGCTCATACAAATACCTTAATGTATTACTTTGCAGGTATATGAAACGGCATGATCACTGAGGCACAGTCATTGGTAAATCACATAGCATACTTCGGTTTATCGGTAGAATACTGCGGAAACGCAATGTGTCTACAAAGGAGATTGCACAGGAATCAGTCGTGCGATCCATTCTAGGATATTGCTCAAGTGTCTGGGACCCGTACCAAGTAGGACTGAAAGGGGATATTAAACGTATACAGGGTTGTGCAGCATGAATATTCACGCTTTAATTTGACCCGTGAGAGAGTGTCACAGAGGTATTGAAGAACTGAAATGGAAAACTTTGGAAGAATAACGTAAATGATCCTGTGAAAGCCTACTTAGAAAACTTCATTGTTTTTAAATGATGTCTCTAGGAATATATTAAAACCCCATAAGTCTCGCTCCCGTGTGATCGCGAGCTTAATTACAGCAGGGATGGAGGCCTTTAGGAGGAGGAGGAGACTAGTGTTTAACGTCCCGTCGACAACGAGGTCATTAGAGACGGAGCGCAAGCTCGGGTGAGGGGAGGATGGGTGAGGAAATCGGCCGTGCCCTTTCAAAGGAACCATCCCAGCATTTGCCTGAAGCGATTTAGCGAAATCACGGAAAACCTAAATCAGGATGGCCGGAGACGGGATTGAACCGTCGTCCTCCCGAATGCGAGTCCAGTGTGCTAACCACTGCGCCACCTCGCTCGATTGCTGGAGGCATTTAAGCCATGTTTGTTCCAGCACTCCATACCTGAATGGAACGAGAAAAAAATCCTAACAGCTCGTACAATGGGCGCACTCCCTACCACGTATTTCATGGTGGTTTACAGAATATTGATTGACGTCTTTGAACCAGTGAAGTTACAACGGCACACGCGCTATAAGCGTCTAAATTTGCGGCTAGCGTAACAGTTCTGTTTATCAACAATTTTATACAACTACAGCCACTGCCAATAATAATAACAACATTAATAATAATAATATACATAGGTTATCTGACAAAAGAGTGAATTATGTTTGTGGAATTTTATTGTTTTGTACGTAATGAAGTGCAGTTTGGGGCAATAACGGAATAATATGTAAGCTTGCGCAACTATTCATTTAGCATTTTTGTGTAAGTGGGAGTTTCCTTGTTTTCGGACAAATGTACAGGATGCCAAAGAGATGAATTATTCCATGAATTTACTTATGGGCTGAAAATCAGATATTCATTCTTATGCTGCATCAGCATAACAACATGCACAACCACACTTCACTGTTAAATGTTCGCTTGTACACTCGCTTATTTTATTTCGTCACAATCCTAATCAAAGATCTGCGGTCGGAGGCCCTAATTCCTTTGGGGCTAACTTTTCCGGGTAATTTCCATTTCTGTTCCCCGAATGACATTTTCACTATGCAGAGGAGTGTGTGCTGATATGAAACTTCCTGGCAGATCAAAGCTTTGTGCTATACCGAGACTTGAAATTAAAATCTTTCGTTTTCGCCGGTGCGAGCTCTACCGGCTGAGTTATTCAAGCTCGACTCACGGCAGGTCCTCACAGCTTCATTTTTTTGTTAGCATTTAAAGTAGATTCAACGTAGTTAATGTTTACACTGCACGCGAATGCTGTTTCCCGAACAGTGAACAACCAGCTACAAACACAAAGTGCCGTTTGTTGAAATGGTTAAACTCAAATAGTAATGTATATCAACATGGTCACCTGACTAGAATGCAAATGAGGTGCTGGGATCCATAAGGGCGTAAAGCACACCGCCGTCGATCAAACATTTAAGTGAATATCAAATAAACCAGTGATGCAGTTTTTAGTGAATTTTCAGACATACATTGTGGGCCTAATGCACAGACAAACCTGACTGTCCATAAGATTGTCATATTTCAGAAGTATGAAGTAATGCTGACATCTCACAACCGATGGTAATGTGCTTTAGTCCCTTATGATTTTCAGCGCCTCAATGGTGTGATAAAATTCATAAGTTAATACTCTACAACTCATTCAGAAAGTCACAAAATAGGTGAACTGTGATCACAACTTTAACATATACTGATGTCTGATCTAATTTTACTACGGTATATAGTGAGTCAATTAGCATATCTGGGTACCATGCTGTCATCTTGCAGGATTTATGCTGAGTGAACAGGGGTATAAGTGCCGCAGTGTGCTACCACTGTGGTGCTGACGTAAACATCAAGTTCACATCGTGAAACGTGCACGTTGTTTATGAAGTCCGTATGTATTTGGCCCATAAGACAATTACGTCAGGCGAGTTGCACTTGCGCAAAAACTTCTTCAATCGTGCATTACTGAAGTGTGCTCGTGACCCTGATGCCTAGTTTCACTGAACCTAGACGAGCAGTAGCGCGATATCTTTTAGATTGCAAACATCTGTGTTACGTTTAACAGCTTTCAAAGAAAGAAACCAATAAATCAGATAGGTGTTGAAAAATAGGTTGTTCACATGCTTTTGTGCTCGTACACAGCAACAGATATAGAAATAGACTTCTGTAAGGAATATTATATTCATGTGTACCAAATTCAAAGACCATTGTTTAGCATTGCTTAAGGTCATAACTAAACAATACTAACTTTGTACAGCTATGTGGATTTTGGAAATACCTCCTCATCATTCTTGTGTTTTTAATTGCTGTAATATTTATGATTATTGGAATGGGTATTGGGTATTAATTGTTATTAGTTGTGTTCCGTAATGTGCAAATTACATTTGCAGTGTTTTGATTTCTCCCGCAGTCTAAAGATGGAGACAATGCTTGCCGTAGATTTCCTCAGCGCGGCAAACTGTGCCCTTACGTTTGACAAATCCGGATAATGCAAATATTACAAAACCCAGTAATTCGAGAAACAACCATTACGGACTTGTCCCATTAGTGACATAAAAAAGCTGAAGCAAGATTTAACCAAAAAATACAACAGTTTGCAGAAAACAACAGCGTTCTATTATACGAACGAGATGGTTTCAGAAAGAGACATAGTACTGCTGACATATTATTAATACTAACTAGCAAAGTAGCGGAAGCCTGCAACCTAACACATGTGACTGCACCCCTCTCTAATCTTCAATGATGTATAGTAAGCGGAACTTCTTCACAAAGCGTGCAACTACCACTTCCAATCTGAAATTGCGCAATTAATGGCTAACCTCATTGGAAATAGAAAAATACAAGTACAAGCAAGGGATCAAAAATCATTTTCACTTACACTCAGAGAGGAAGACCCTCAGGGTGAAGTCATCTCCCGATTGCTAAGTACAGCTGACTTCGCAAGACCCAGGTGGCGGAATGAAGTCATAGCACTGGACGCGGTTGTAACTACTTACTGTATTCATGCACCCACCGACAGTGAAGTCAGTTAACAAGCCAAAAGTTACATAAGAATACTTGAAACCTGGCGCAGTGAATGGAGAATCTTACCTAATAACTCCAAAGCCAACTTGCGTTATTCAGACATACAGGATGGTACATTGATAGTGACCGGGCCACATATCTCACGGAATAAGCACCAAACGAAAAAACTACAAAGAACGAAACTCGTCTAGTTTCAAGCGGGAAAACAGATGGCGCTATGGTTCGCCCGCTAGATGGCACTGCAATAGGTCAAACGGATATCAACTGCGTTTTAAAAAAATGGAAACCCTCATTGTTTATTACATATTCGTGTAGTACGTAAAAAAAAAAAAAAACGAACGTATTAGTTGGAACACTTGTTTCGCATTGTGATAGATGGCGCTGTAATAGTCACAAACGTATAAGTACGTGGTATCACGTTACATTCCGCCAATGCGGACGGTATTTGCTTCGTGATACATTACCGTGTTAAAATGGACCGTTTAGCAATTGCGGAAAAGTTCGATATCGTGTTGATGTTTGGCTATTGTGATCAAAATGCCCAGCGGGTGTGTGCTACAGTATGTATGCTGCTCGGTATCCTGGACGACATCATCCAAGTGTCCGGACCGTTCGCCGGATAACGTTATTTACGGAAGCAGGAAGTGTTCAGCCACATGTGAAACGTCTACCATGACCTGTAACAAATGATGATGCCCAAGTAGGTGTTTTAGCTGCTGTCGTGTCTAATCTGCACGTCAGTACCAGACAAACTGCGTGAGAATCGGGAATCTCGAAAACGTCGGTGTTGAGATTGCTATATCAACATCGATTGCACCCGTACCATATTTCCATGCACCAGGAATTGCATGGCGACGATTCTGAACGTCGTGTACAGTTCTGGTACTGGGCACAAAAGAAATTACGGGACGATGACAGATTTTTTTGCACGCGTTCTATATAGCGACGAAGCGTCATTCACCAACAGCGGTAACGTAAACCGGCACAATACGTGCTATTGGGCAACGGAAAATCCACGATTTCTGCGACAAGTGGAACATCAGTGACCTTGTAGCCTTAATGTATGGTGCGGCATTATTGGAGGAAGGATAATTGACCCCCATTTTATAGATGGCAATCTGAATGGTGCTATGTATGCTGATTTCCTACGAAATGTTCTACCCATGCTACTGCAAGATGTTTCACAGCATGACAGAAAGGCGACGTACTTCAAACATGTTGGATGTCCGGCACATAGCTCGCGTGCACTTGAAGCGGTACTGAATAGCATATTTCATGACAAGTGGATTGGTCGTCGAAGCACGTTCACCGGATCTGACGTCCCCGGATTTCTTTATGTGGGAGAAGTTGAAGGATATTTGCTATCGTGATCCATCGACAACGCCTGACAACATGCATGAGCGGACATTACGGAAGGCGAACTACTCGCTGTTGAGAGGAATGTCGCTACACGTATTGCCAAATGCATTGAGGTTGGCGGGAATAATTTTGAGCATTTATTGCATTAATGTGGTATTTACAGGTAATCACGCCGTAACAGCATGCGTTCTCAGAAATGATAAGTTCACAAAGGTACATGTATCGCATTGGATAATGTTTAAACGTACCTTCGGCCTGTATTTTAATTTAAAAAACTCTACTGTTCGTCTAAAATTGAGAGCCATATGTTTGTGACTATTACAGCGCCATCTATCACAAGCGCAGAAAGTGGTCCATCTAAAACATTCATATTTATTTACGTACTACACGATTATGTATTAAAAATGGGGGTTCCTATTTAAAAAACCGCATTTGATATCCGTTTGACCTATGGCAGCGCCATCTAGCTGGCCAACCATAGCGCCATCTGGTTTCCCCGTTCAAACTAGACGAGTTTCGTTCAATGTAGTTTTCTAGTTTGACGCTTATTTCGTGAGATATTTGGCCCGGTCACGATCAATGGAGCACCCTGTATAAATCTTGCTAATCACTAACAATAGAGCAGCCACAAACCCAACATTCGGATCTGGGGACAAGAAATTACTACACAACCGAACGTCAAATATCCTGGAATCTATCTAGATGAACTCTTAAATTGGCAGCACTCAAAAGATCAAACAAGCTGAAAGCCGACTTAACTTAGTACGTCACATGAAATACCTAGCACGAGGAGTGGAGAAACCAGTTCCCGTTCTTACACAAAATATTTGTCCTCCAATTCTCGAATATGGAACCCAAGCATGGATGATGGCATCTAACCAAACGAACAATATTCTATCTGCTGACCAGAGGATGCTTTTAATACGCAATGACTTCGCAACCGATTCCCTTCACAAAAACGTAAACCAATAATATGTTATGTAGAAGAAAAGAACAAATTACCATATTTGGGCTGAACAAACAATGTACCAATAGACTTAGGAAATCATTCTTGCACCACGATCCAACAACGTTTGGTTTTCTAAAATTTAAATACGCATTTCCTCACTACATAATTATCGAAGCAGTATAGAACTCATTCCTGCAGAATCCTCAAGAAAACTAAGAAATCAGTAAAGCTGTCAACAGACCAGAAGACCGACAAGGGTTTGGGTGATGTAGCAGCGTGATATGCAAAGAACAACTTACTGTGCAGATGTACTTCGATCAAACATAATAGAAAAAAACATTATTCTCTAGATTGAAAACATTTCCAAGTTTTTTGTCTTGAACAGAATTAGGCAGAAATTCTCTGCTTCGAGAAAGCTAAAAAATTCCAATGCAACGTTCTCAGGACCACTCAATTATTATGAAGAACAATGGGTAACTAATCCCAGCGGCTCTTTTTTTTTTCGACCGAGAGGTTTCTCGGTCAAACGTAAGACAAATTCCGGGATTTGGAATGAAGGACACTTAATGAACAACATCTTCCTCTCATCTATCCATCTATATGCAATTAAAACCTCTACAGAATGAAATTTGCACCTAATCGTCCACACCAACTATTGGCTGAAAAGGGCAATCCTCTTCGACAGCCCACCATCTCCTTCAGATGTGGAATGCACGACAAAAAAAAGTAAAATGGACTAAATAAAATTATGTCTAAAGGAAGGTGTTATTATAAATGTAAACAGAAGTAACGATCCTCTAAAGAGCACGATTTGTAAAGCATGACTAAGAAATGTAAACACAAGTAATAAACTTCTAAGTGTCACGATTGGCATAGCATTTATTTCGATAACGAAGTGTCATTTTCTGATTTTATCAATCTAGCAAATTCGAAAATGGCAACAAAGTTTGCCGAACCTGGTTATCCTAATAAATGCTCTACAAAAGTGAATTTTAAAGTTTGTTGTTTCTATTTTTATTTTTATTTAGCCCCCAGAGTAAATAATGTGAAGCGTATTTTATTAACAAAGTTGACTGGAAAGCACACTTTGAAATTCAGAACGTAACAAGTGTTAAATAGACTGATAAGCGTAAACATTATGACCACTGCCTACTGTGTTTTCTCTGTTCCAACACGGTATGATCTACTTGTATGGTGAGCCATCAATCAAGAGGTGAAGAAGGCAAACCAGGAAATGTTTAAGATGTGGAAAAGCTTTAGGTAAGTCACTTTATTTGACCTCAGCAACACTGGTAGGAGGTTTCATACATCTCATGGTTTACACCTAAATAGGTTAGGTAAAAGATTTGTCTCAGATGTTATTGTAGACATAGTAGAAAATTTTTTTCTGAATCAAGCTAAGTACCATAATGCAATAGCCTTAGAATATAACAGAAAATACCATCAGTGAAGCATCAAAATGGTTAAGAGAAAACGATTTTTTATTAAATGAAAATAAAACACAGTTCATGTTTTTCAGCTTAAGAGAAAGCTTATTTCTGAATGTTTCAAATTATGTTAAATTTCTTGGTATATATTTAGATAGTAAACTTAATTGGAATTACCATATTAGCTATATATCAGCTAGGCTTTCTAGAGTAATCTATTTGTTGAGAAGGTTAAAAGGTTGTGTATCAGATCAATATATTAGATCAGTATATTTTGCCTTCTTTTAGAGCATTATTTCTTATGGTTTTCTATTATGAGGAAACTGTAACCATGTACATGATATTCTTCTAATGCAAAAAAAAAGTTGTAACAATTATCACTGACTGTGGTAGACTAGATTCCTGCAAGCCATTTTTCATTTTTTGTCAAACTTAAAGTTATGACTGTTGTATGTATGTATATATATATATATATATATATATATATATATATATATATATATATATATATATATATATATAATACGAGTAACAGGAAACACATTGATGTAACTTTTCAACGTTTAACTCTATAAAAAGCTATCATGTTAGAGGTTCCAAATGTTGCAATAAATTTTCTTTTTGTAAATTCGGTTGTCCTATTGAAATGATCAAGCCAAAACTGTATGAGTGGCTGGTCGAGCATCCTTTTTATTCCCTTCATGAATTTCTTGATTGCAGTCAAAAGCAAATAATATTATAAACTTTGGCTGCTTCTGATATACTATATTAATTATTTCATTAGCAATTCTATTTACCTATTTGTTAGTAGCTAGTAATAAGCATTAATCTGTTTTTCTCTGCACTGTTGCAAAGGGCAGTTATTACAATATGGTGCAATATTTCTTTGTATATAATATGTTTTCCTCTCTTGGTATTCTGTGTTCTGACTTTTCCCTGTATTTTGTATAGGTACATTATGATTGATTTGGATGTACTACCTCACTTTATATATTGTATCTTCTGTTTATTGGCTATTTGTAAAACTATTGTAATATTGTACTTATAACTCCTGCATATAATTTTGTCTATATTTTGTAATTCCACGTTGTCTATTGCTTTTGAAAGCTTAACGACAATAAAATATTATTATTATTATTATTATTATTATTATTATTATTATTACTATGATATTGGATGCCGCCACATGGCATTGAGCAGAAGTGACGCTGTAACAATACTATGTAAGCGGAGCAGACACAGACGAGGGATCACCTTAGCAAAGATATGGGCTGAAACTGGGGATATTCATTGAGGTAATCGACCGTGACAAAGGGTAAATTATTATTACACAGAGCCTACGAACAAGCAACTTAAAAACGGCGTAGCTGGCTGAATTTTCTCGTACTACTGTCGTGGGAATCTACGGAAAGAGATAGAAGGATAGTGAAACTACTGCTAGTAGAGAAATGGTTGGACTTCCACAACCCATCACTGAATGTTGGTTTGGGAGGCTTGCCTGCACTGTAAAAAGTGATCTGTTACATCTCCCGAAAGAGCACAACACTGGTTCTCGCACAAAAGCTTCTGAGCACACCGTTCATCGTATGTTGTTGAAATGGAGCTCCGCAGCAGACCATCCCTGCCTGTTCACATCTTGACCCCACGAGATTGTCAGTTACGATTTCGAACGGCACGGTAACTTCGGGATTCGACCGTCTATCAATGGAAAAGTATCAGCTCTTTGTGTGAATCACATTTTTTGCTACACTCGGTCGTTGGTCATCTCCACAAACGCCGTCATCAAGGTGAACTGGTGCTCGAAACGTGCAGCGCGCCATGGACACAGGCTGTTGTGGGCATTATGTTAAACGAAGCAGATTTTCATTGCGTAGAGTGTTGAAAGACAGAGGCCTGAGCTGTTCATTATTTGACGGACGCAAAATATTAACGGATAGGACAGTGGCAGGGCGGTGGAGATATCGAAGCAGGATCATGGATGTGAGATGCAAAAATAAAGTGTGAATAGGTGAAGCTTGGATTAATGCTGGAGTGATGGAACGCCCGAGAGGACCATGGCCGTGCCTGTTGGAAAATGAGGATGAATTATTATATCACATCCACTAGTATAGGGCTGCTTAGTGCCAAAATATTTGCCAATGTTTCATTCAAGAAAGACAGGTGATGAACACGAAAATATGACCAGTGTAGTTTTTCAAAAGTAGTTCGAAACATCGCTTATGTCGAATGTGACAAGTTCCTCAGTCATTTTATGGATAATTCCCCACATTATACCGGTGTTCACAATAACAGACCAATTTTGGCAACAGAAAAAGACAATATTATTTCACGGATGAAACGAAGAAAAGTGGATTTGAGAGAAGATTACAAGAAGGTTGAATTGCTAGAAATTTTGGCGCAAAACAAACCTCAATTTCCAACACACGCAACTGATGAGTTAGTGAATAGGTACGGGCATGATATCGTTCGGCTTCCTCCATATCAGTGTAGCTTCAATAGAGTTGGAGGGATATGGGCGCAAATAAACAATTACGTTGCTACAAACAATAACAGTTTCACCTTCTCTGAAGTTGAAAGTCTCCTTGTAGCAGCTGTCACTCAACTAAAGAGCGAGTTCTGAACGAGAATTGTGAACCCCACTGCAAGTGTCACCAGATACTCAGCCAAAACTGAAGGCGTTGTGGGTGAATGCGTGCGAAACTTAATTATTCATCTGGGAGTGAATAGTGATAGTTCGAGCACTGGTAAAGAAGGTTGTCCTAAGTCAGATTCCAACAGTATTGTGAGTCGTGTTTCCCCATTAACGTAGCGTAACTACAACACACTCAGGAATGTAAAGAGCTAGCATGTCATCGACGTACCATCATACTGCGAGTACCATCATCAGATTGTAGCTGTTAATACACTGATAGATGATTCTGCCTATCGTCCTAGAATTAATTAATGATGGTAATAGTTAGCATCGAATACAAAAACTGACGATGTTCGAGAGTTTGAGAAAATAGTTTTCATTTCTATTGCGAATTTTAACAAATAAATTTGTAAAACTTCTTGGCAGATTAAACTTCCTGGAAGATTAAAACTGTGTGCCAGACCTTTACTATCGAGGTTAAGTGTTGTACCGACAGAGCAACCCAAGCACTACACAGGCTCTCGCTCGCAGCTTTACTCAGGCAGTACCCGGTCTCCTACCTTCCAAACTCCACAGAAGCTCTTCTGCGAACCTTGCAGAACAAGCACTCCTGGAAGAAAGGGATTGCCAAAACATGGCTCAGCCACAGCCTGGAGATGTTTCCTGAGATTTTTACCGGTGAAGCGGAGTGTGCGCTGATATGAACTTACGAAATAATAAATTAATGATGTTTCAGCAGTTTAGATACTCTTTAAATTTTTAGAGTTTATATGTTGCAAGTAGCAACTATAAATGAATTCACGAGTACAAATTTGAGCTGTAGGTCATCGACGATTTTGTTTCTGCTGTTGGAGAACGCGTGTATCAGCGACCAGGCGTGGAGTGACGTAATCCATGTTCGGCAATACCGCCGTCTGGCCCTCCGAACATTCTCAACCAGTCACTCGGTTCACGCACTGTGTCTAGACTTAAATCCATTACACCCTGTGTACAAAGTTGTGAGTTGGGATTGCTGTTTGGTTATTGTGCGTCAGGCCACTTTTCTTCTAGAAGAAAACGGTTTAGAAATTCCATAAACTTGTTAAAGGTTATCTGAGATGAAAAAATTGATATAAAGGGCATTCGTGTTGTCATTCCAGCAACCGAGAGCTGAATTTTGTGGTCTGTGCCTCTACGCCCCCTACCGCTGCCGTAAAGCTGGGTTTTGCGCTCCGTGCCAATATAGCTATAGTGAGGGCGGGAGAGTGCCCGGCCAGCCGCTCCTCCTGCCGTTGTGACAGAAACAGCTCCGGTGGCCGTGTACGCCCGCCGGACATCTGCACTGGGCGGTGTCCCGCCGTGCGTCAGCACCGGTGGCGAGAGGTGGGCGTGATGTTGTGTGGGCAGCGGACACGCGCGCGGCACGTGGGCCGACCTACCGGCACCAGAAATAGAAATCCGATTGCGCTTCCATTCGTCCTGCTGTCGGACCGAGCCGTGTTCTTTGTGCGGGGATAAACGCGGACGCCGCCAACGCACCGCCTACAGCGCAGAAAACGGCCGCGTTGTATTTACACGGATTTCTATGACGCGAAGATTTCCGTATAAAAGTGAAACTGTCGGCCACACTCTTTCATTTGAAGTGAAGTATGTACAAAATCGTAAGTGGAAGGAAGGCAGAAATGTGGTACCAAAATCTTAAGAAGTGGTCCCCAACATGGAAGTGACTACCTTCTGAGGGTAAATTAAATTTTCTGAGGGTAAATTAAATTCTCTGAAGAATAAGAACCAAAGCGATTGTGTTTCGGTCATCTAACAAATTTAGTTGAAGAAGGAGTCTCTACTCTCTAAGACTGTAACACTTATTACGTGGAATAATTACACTGTGCCACAAATATTAGTATAATGCAACATATAATGTGGTGGATAGCAACTTTGTACTATACGTCCATGGCAGTGCATAGGGACTTAATCAAAAAGATAGAACTAATATTAATAAATAAATGCAATAATTTTAGTAACTCTGTGACCGTTTACGAAGTCTCGTAACCGGTTGGCTCTGAGTAGTATTAGCACGCAATCTGACTGCATAAAATAAAAATAAAGAATGACAATGAATTTCCATTAACACAATTGATTTAACCAACTATAAAAGCTACGAAACAACAAAGCACAAGTGTAACTGCTCTGTGTGTGATAGTGTGACTCAACTTACATGTCTCTAACTGGGTTCTTCCTCAATACGACAAAATATTATAAACACCGTTTGAAATGAACTAAGTGAAAAACCAGAAATACTATAATTGCACATAGAATACAGAATTACAAGTCTAATAAATGAACACGAGCCAGATGCCTTGTTGACTGTACCTGTGAGCAATAGGCATTGTCATTAAAGAAAACTATAATACCTTTTTATCTCATTATATAGTGACGAAAATTTTCCATTACACCAGCATCATAAATCAAACGCCCTTCTCCTCAAATACACTCTGATAATTGTAACTTCTTCCGTCTATACATTACACCAAGCGAACAGCATCTACTCTCTCGCCCAACAGAACAACAACTGCACTCGACATCCTCTGAACTACTGCTGCACCAGTGGAGGTGGCGGAATAATAATCTTTGGCCCAATCTCTGGCGCTGTGGCTCAGTGTAGCCACCTGTCAACAGTAGGTCTTACACTTAGCCTACACAGGGTGTGTCTTATAAGTATCGTCAGGATCATTTTCTCTGGTGTCTCGATAGATCTTGCAATTTCTTCTTTTGCAATGCGTAGTTGGTGTCAGCCCAAACAAATTCTTCTCATCACGTCTCTTACGTGGCGCAGAGCGTCGATATGAATAGTCGGACTATTTCGCATTAGAAACAATATTGTTTCTGAAATGCATTTTTACGTACCCATTCGACACAGCGGTCTCAAAACAGTCAAGCGCGATATTCCATTTATCGATGTAAATTAACAGCGATCCTAAAACACAAAGAATAAGTCGCAATCCAGCGGCGACATCAGCTCCCTGTCTTACCCTACCTCCACGCAGAAGTGCCGCACAATCGCTTTTGAAGTAACGACTGTTCTCCGTTTCTACTGTTCCTGTTAGTACGCATCGATAAAACTAATAACGCACTACACTAACTTTGGACCACTCTGTCGAATGGGCGCAAAACACTGACCTCAAAAATAATTATTGTCGTCAAACTGCCTATTGGCTTCTGTTTGGGTTCTTCCGGCGACGTTTATCTTATGATTTTACTGACGTTTCATCAGCACGAGTGGCTGGCATTGTCCAAGCTTCACCCTCCATTGCCGGTGGTGAACTGGAGTGGAGCTCGCGGCCGCACCCTATATGTACTTGGCGCACCAACGTCCGAGGGCTTCTCTGCGGTCATTTCCGGTGCGGTTCTCCTCTTGCTACCTGCGACGGTTGTTCGCTGCACTACGGGCAGCCAGGATCCGTTTACCTCAAGCCTTTCCTCTTTCTTGTTGAAACCGCGTGTTTTTGTATTTCTACAGCTTCTCTGAAGAAGCGCGTGTGATACTGCTTCTGGCCGGCCGGTGTGGCCGAGCGGTTCTAGGTGCTACAGTCTGGAACCGCGCGACCGCTAGGGTCGGAGGTTCGAATCTCGACTCGGGCATGGATGTGTGTGATGTCCTTAGGGTTGGGGCTGGGTTGTTTGGGGAAGACCAGACAGCGAGGTCATCGCTCTCATCGGATTAGGGAAGGACGGGGAAGGAAGTCGGCCGTGCCCTTTCAGAGGAACCATCCCGGCATTGCCTGGAGCGATTTACGGAAATCACGGAAAACCCTTAATCAGGATGGCCGGACGCGGGATTGAACCGTCGTCCTCCCGAATGGGAGTCCAGTGTGCTAGCCACTGCTGATGTCCTTAGGTCAGTTAGGTTTAAGTAGTGCTACGTTCTTATGAGACTGATGACATCGGAAGTTAAGTCGCATAGTGCTCAGAGCTATTTGATACTGCTTCTCCACAGCCAGAACTTCCCTGTCGGCGAATTTTATTAAGTGGTCGGTCTCACTCAGTGCGTGCTCTGCCACGGCCGATTTCTCCACTTGCCCCAACCTGAGATCTCGCTTATGTTCTTTGATCCTGGTGTTGATTGATCGTCCAGTCATTCCGACATAAACTTTTCCGTAACTTTTGCTCCCGATAGCCCAAAGGGGAACCTCCCTGTATACCACATACGGTTAAATATTTCACGAGAATGTCTTCTCCGACTTGTAGATGGGTCCCACAATAGACAAAAAACTGCCTATTATTCACTTGACAAAATTAAACGAACTAATTTACAGCACACACATCGGCAACTATACAATGGCTATTAAGTTTGCTGTAGGGCCTGCACTGTACTACTATCATCAGTACTATTATTTTTACTTGTCGCAGTGGCCAGACAGTCCTCAGACACAGTGCACTGTCTACCTAAAGTCTTACAATTGCTGCCATTCCAGAAATAAATAGTCCGACATTGAAGTGACTTACAAAGAGTAAGTACAGCGAAAGCGGTTTAGCTTTGTTGATTTTCAATGGAAATGTAGGGTCAGACTGAAGCAGGTGTCGCTAGGATGAGGAGTGATACAGACCGTGCGCATTTTGTAACAACTGTCTGCACCCAGTGTGGAGAAACAGCTTTCCTTTCTGAGGAGTGTTTGTATGTAGCACTCACAATGCACAGAGAATTGCTGCACCACACTTCAAAGTGTCAAAAATCAGCACTACGAAATGTCTCGGTGACTCGTTAGTTCATGGTTTAACAGAACGCCAATAGAGTAAAATATTATTTACCTTTCGTCATTTAAAATATAAACGCTTCCAAAGAATTTTTTTTCATTCTGTAGTTTAGTTAGTTACTAAGCATGATGGGTGAGGAAGGAAGGGGGAAGGACGAGGCTCGGGTACTAGCATATCTGAAATAACTTGGAGGTAATGGTCTCGGACTGGATGGGATCCACTGATGTAAAGGATCGTGAGGAACCTAAAAAATTTTGTTCTCATTTTCTCACCGTCACGCTGAGTAACTGTCAGACGTGGTTGAGGTTCAGAGGATAGCATATTTGGCAGTGTCTTAGACATGTCTAAGAGAACCACAAATTTTACGGTATGGCTAAGTATTGTCTCTTGGTACACGTTTTAGAATTTCGCTTTTCTGTAACAGAAGTGTAATATATTTCTTATTTCATGTTTAAATGTTGAAATTCACTTAATATGTGCTGTAATCTTTCTCTGAAATTAGTAAACTATCCCCGGAAAATTGAAGTTTTCCAAATCTGACAACATGTTCCGAGATATCATATGTTCGTGTATCTACGTAGAAATATTCAATTGAAACTTCAAAGCAGTGCAATCGAGATAATCTTGTCACTATCATATTTAGGCCCTAACTGTCTATTGTTACATTATTACTCTACTACACATCAATAATCACTAATAGAAATCAAGTATTATCAAAAACCAGTTAGAAGTTAAATACATTTTGAAACAGAATGTTTTGCAAACAAAAAAAAAAATTAAATTTTTAATATAGTTGAATTATTAAGACATTAAAGAAACTGAGTTCATCTCTAAATATCACTTCTTCCGCGGTATAAGACCTATTTCAGTGTGCCAGATGGTGCTTAAAGCCATTCTTCGAAGTATGGCTTAACTGTTAAATGAAGAGTTCTAAAACTAGGGAATTTTATTCACCATGATTCTGTACCTGAAGAACTAACGAAATATTCCAAATACCTTTAAATGCTACAAGCGAAATAGTTACTAATGCAGCGCTAAACACAACATCATCTGTAACAACGAAAAATACAACAAATGGCGGAAACTACATGGCTCTTCAAAAAGAAGGAACACGTGTCCAAAGTGACTGGAAAGAGAAAAATTCAGGTGGAAAATTCATTAAGCATGTCCGATCTTACCTGAATGACACCATCCCTGCACATTGCATTTGAAGAGAAGGAGTAGAAGTAGAGGATGAAATTTATCGTCGTTTCCCTCCAGACTTCACACTTTATCACTTAAGACTGCATTTTTATCTCCTCATCTTCAATGTCTGACACTTTTAAAAGACTGCGACATCGCTTTATTGACACTGTAAATTCGGTAATGACCGAGCTGCTGCTTTGAGTGTGGCAGGAAATGAGCCACCGTTTGTCATGTAACACATAGTTCTCACACTGAATGCATAAAAATTTGAACCTTTCTCTTTCCAGGAACGCTGGAATACTGTCTGTATCTTTTGTAATTTGGAATCAATTAATGTCTGAAATCTGTTCCTCCTTTTTGAATAGCCCTGTATTTATGGAGTTTCCTAGTGCGCATTCCTTCATGTGGTTCTAAAACGAGTCACTCCCTAAAGTATCGACGAAAAAATAATCATAGGTGCATCTCCCGTGCACTTCAGTATAGCTATAACCTAATCATTCTGTGTGTTTACCATCGCGCTGAACCTCTTCCGTCAAAACATTTTTTCATGAAATTGGCAGAAAGAGTGTGCCAAGAACTTCTACCTATAATATCCCCTACACACGTCTTCTGACGACAGTATGCATGTATGATGTTATGCTCCGAGCTACAATGGACGCTAGAATAAAGATTTTTATGATGCTGCGAAAGGCAATCACGGAACTGACAATTTTATGATCTGTTTCATAATTTGTTTGACCTCCGTCGTCGCGTCAGCTGCCAATGATTACTGTGGTCTTAGTGTGCAGCTGATAATTAAGGTTTTGCGTGCTGTTACCTCAGAGGTTTCTTATTTGAGGAACTAACTCATATGCTGCCAACACTTCCACTAAACTGAGACCCCATTGTGATGATTTATGGAAGCCAGCGTTGATAGTATACTTGTGAAATTGTGGACAGCCAGAAATGACCATTTCCGAGGCTGGTCGTGATATTCCTACGATCATTAAGGCAGCGCACGCACCACAATAATGTCTGGCACACCTGTTAATCGCGCGGAAGGCCTCATAAGCATTACCTACATATGAAGGCAATTTAAGAGAGCAGTAATGTGGAATCGCTCGTACGTATCGTACGTATATACAGAATGTAAAAATAATAGTCGTATTATGTTGCTGATTATTTATTCCTCCACAACAATGAAATTTGTGTGCTAATTTATTGAACGACCAGTCTACGTTTATGGCTATTCGGCATTAGGTACATAGCCACGCAAACTAATCATCCTGCAACGAAATGAAGCCACTTTGCATACATTTCACACAAAGTTCCAATTTTATTACAGTCAATTACATTACATTCAAATCAAGTGCCGTTTTTTGTCACTATAATGGTAGTTTAAAGGCAGTGCTAGCTCTCGTTATATGTGTTATGCCTTAGAGTGAATTATAGGAAGCGGCAGGTCGTTCGCGCATCATAAAGTAAATTTTTTTTTAAATAACCCGACGTTAAGAAACTTCCTGGCAGATTAAAACTGTGTGCCCTACCGAGACTCGAACCCGGGACCTGTGCCTTTCGCGGGCAAGTGCTCTACCAACTGAGCTACCGAAGCACGACTCAGGCTCGGTACTCACAGCTACTTTACAGAAGCTCTCCTGCGAACCATGCAGAACTAGCACTCCTGAAAGAAAGGATATTGCGGAGACATGGCTTAGCCACAGCCTGGGGGATGTTTCCAGAATGAGATTTTAACTCTGCAGCGGAGTGTGCGCTGATATGAAACTTCCTGGCAGATTAAAACTGTGTGCCCGACCGAGACTCGAACTCGGGACCTTTGCCTTTCGCGGGCAAGTGCTCTACTAACTGAGCTACCGAAGCACGACTCACGCTCCGTACTCACAGCTTTACTTCTGCCAGTACCTCGTCTCCTACCTTCTCATTCTGGAAACATCCCCCAGGCTGTGGCTAAGCCATGTCTCCGCAATATCCTTTCTTTCTGGAGTGCTAGTTCTGCATGGTTCGCAGGAGAGCTTCTGTAAAGTTTGGAAGGTAGGAGACGAGGTACTGGCAGAAGTAAAGCTGTGAGTACCGGGCCTGAGTCGTGCTTCGGTAGCTCAGTTGGTAGAGCACTTGCCCGCGAAAGGCAAAGGTCCCGAGTTTGAGTGTCGGTCGGGCACACAGTTTTAATCTGCCAGGATGTTTCATATCAGCGCACACTCCGCTGCAGAGTGAATATCTCATTCTGAACCCGACGTTAATTTAGTGAGTAATGCTGGAACGATGTGCCCCGTTCCCCACTAGAGTAGTCTATTTCGACATTAGGTGCTACAAAATGGAAGCTAGCTATATGAGCTATTACTAAATGATGATGTAATTAAATGAGTGCAAACATCAATAGATTTGAACCGTTATGAAGTCGCATTAAGGTCGCATCGAATAAATAAGCCAAGAGAGGCTTTCTAGTCATGAGGGCATATAGGTAACTCCATAACTTACTAAGTCCTTACTGTAAATCACAACCACATCCTTACAACTGTACATTGACAGAATAATATAGTAGCTGAAATTCTTATTATTACATGTTTTAGAATGTGAGTAAACTAGGTTACCACAGGAAAGGAGACCGAGATATCAGTAATTGATGCCGATAAAGGTTTTACATCTGAAGTAAGGCACAATGGCGTTCTGAGCAGTGGGCTGTTTGCACCAGTCATGAAAAGGTTAAGACACTAAGATAGGATATACTACTTGCAATTACGAAATTGTTTATCAGTTCTATATGTACGACGATGCACTCCAATTGTATATACTTAACTGAAAAATCAGGTAACATGAAAACACCAGTCAAATATGCCAATGCTGAAATGTATGCATAATATTGGACAGAAATTTTGACGACATTCAAGACCGAGGGCGCTCAGGTTGATCAGTCTAGCGTTATTAATACCAAATTTTAGGAAACCCTATCACCTATAATACTACATGGGAATAATTAAATTAATTCTTCCTTAGGGAAGAGTCTAGGAGCAAGTATACACGAAAACCGCTCCGACCACAAAACTACGAATCTCAAAAAGTAGTAGCGTCTTTCCAAGCCCTATTAAAATGTAGAAAGTTCTTCCCTTTGAACACGAAAAAGGTAATTATACAAACTTTTGTAATTCCTGTAGTTGATTACAGCGCTGTTATCCTAGAAGGTGTTTCTCATAAAAGCTCAAGAAGCTTACAGCTTGTAATGGACACCTGTCTTCGACATAAGCTCCTCAAAAACACTTTCACAAAACGTGGATATCTACGAATGTGTAAAGGCTTACATTGAAGAGGACAAGGCAATAAAAGAATTTGGCCCATGAAACTAAACAAAAATAACGTTGGTGTGAAATAACAAAAAGTAATACCAAGGAAAGGTAGTCTTTACGAAAGTGCTCATCGATGGAACCAAAATCAGCTGCTACTGGATGAAATTCAAAATTTTGTTGCTGCACGCCATGCACTGTAACATGCTCGGATCCTTCTTCGACTGTTCTCCACAAGGTAGTCGAGACTTTACGGCTTAATTATGTCTATTCTCCACGGTGGACCTTTGAGGTCGTGTAGCTTGTTAGGATAGCGCCAGCGGCGAAATACTTCATGTTCCAGTTAGTCTCAAGAATGCTCATTGGATTTCATCACCAGACACCGCAGGTTGTTCCATTCGGTTGCTTCCTGCCTCTAGGAGGAATGTGATCATGGGATGGGCACGATGTACTTCTGCATGATAGCCTTGAAACGCGATTCCTTCAACGCAGTGTTGTCTGTAGGCCTGCACGATAGGATGAACAGCATTGATAGGATGAGAGGCATTCTACATCGGTACTTAATACTAGCCACTATCCTACCTTCCTGATAACGATCGTATGGCGTTATTGGCTGGCAGAGCACATCTGCTGCCGTTCAGCCGAATTACATATTATATATTCAGCTCACCTGTTCACCACAAGTGTTCCCTGGACTGCTTCAGATACGATAATTCTGTTTTCACCCAAAGAAATTGTGAAAAAGTCTTCACTAAGTGCTGCGTCGTCTCTTATAACAGCTGCATCAATTACAGATACATCGGCATTTACTTCACATTTTGGAAAAGATGATGTAATTTTTGCTGGTAGTGTTGTAACTCTAAATGAGACTAATTCAGCGGAATTCACTCTTCAAAATACGATTGGTAGTTTCTAGGTAATTACTATTTTTAGAATTTAGAATGTGTCTATATTGAGCAAGAAGACTATTGCGGTGCTGCTAAGAGAGCCTCCTTACAGAAGCGAAATAGTGGCGAAAAGTTTAATTTAAACATGATACTAATGTCACTTGACCACATGTTGTTGAAAGTACACGTCAACAGGAGACAAACACATCTAACGATGATTCACCAATTACGGTAAGAATTCTGCTGTGTTTCCGCCAGAGCCTTAAAAAAATGTGCACTTAAAAATGGAATGGATTTTTGAAAGTGTGATTCGAGATGTAAAGATTGTCAAATAATAGCTTCACGTCACAAATTTAATATCAAGCTGCATACATATGTCCCAAAATTTCATCAACAGTATCAGAAAAAAGAAATCATGAGAAACGACGTTTCCTTAAAATCCCATTTCAGACTTGCTCCATAATCCATCTTTTATGACTTTGGCAACCTGTTCTCCAATTAAAAGCAGTGGTTTTGGGATCCCGGCTCTCCCTGCAATTCCTTACTTCTGGAGCCATCTTGCAGTTACTTCGTGACTGACATGGTTCGAGAGTGCAGCATTCAGTTCTGCAGTGACTTATTTTGGAAGCTGTCGTCCCCTTATTTTTCGTTAATACCTTTTGCAATGACCGTCTGTCACTCTCGATCAACACGCATTCGTCCTCGTTTTGATTTACTGGGTGACGTGTTTCCGCTTTCCTTACGAGCAATATAAATCTTCTAAACTTTGAGTCTTGTAACACGAAACACTTTGGTTACCTTGTCTGAGGTTCCATCATAGGAACACCAGCAACTTTCCCAATTTTCGAATTCGTCGACTGCGAAATAACGCACTCACAACTACTCAGAACACAGTTCTGGCCACGAATGGCCCTTTCAACGGATTTAGGACATTCCACAGAAACAGTTCGTAGTCAAATACAACCGCGCCACCTGCGTGATTAGCTGGAGTCCTCCTGTATGATCAAGGATGTATTCCTGGAGGTGTTTCTATGTTGTTGTCTAACATTTGAGGTTCTCTAGAATCCATCAACTACCTGGCCATTTACTGAACATCTCACTTCACATTTCTCAGTCAATATTGACAGCACCCTTCTCTGAACGATTTGTGTTATAGGGTAGTGGTACATTGTAGAGAAGTAATCGCATTTATTAGCAATAATTAACAAACATATACAACAGCTCGCTCGAAGAAATATCCGTATGCAAAGACTGGAAAGTTGCACAGGTCACAGAAGTATTCAGGAAAGGCAGTAATAATTATCCACCAAATTACAGGCCCATATCATTAACGTCGACGTGCTGCAGGATTTTGGAACATATATTATGAATTACCTATAAGAGAACGCTCTATTGATACACAGGCGGCACGGATTTGGAAAACGTCGTTCTTGTGCAACACGACCAGCTCTTTACTCACTCGAATTGTTGGGTGCTACTGACAATCGATTTCAAATTGATTCAGTCTTTCTAGATTTCCAGAAGACTTTTTACACTTTACGTCACAAGTAACCAAATAGCTTGCTTATGGACTATCGTCTCAGATACGTGACTGGATTCGTGGTTTCCTGTCAAAGAGGTCACAGTTCGTAGTAACTGAAGGAATGTCATCAAGTAAAGCAGAAGTGATTTTTGGTATTCCCCAAGGTAGGCCCTCTGCTTTTCCTTGTCTATATAAACGATTTACGAGACAAGTTGAGCAACCGTCTTAGGCTGTTTGCAGACGATACTGTCGCTTATCGTCTAGTAGGGTCATAATAAGATAAAAACAAACTACAGAACGTTTTAGGAAATGCACGTGCGTGGTGTATAATTGGCAACTGCACCTAAATAATGAAAATATAAGGTAATCCACATGAGTACCAAAAGAAATCGTTTAAACTTCTGTCACACGAGAAATCAGTCTTTTCTGAAAGCCGTTAATTCAACTGAATACTTGGGAATTACGATTACGAACAACTTAAACTGGAAAGAACACATAGAAAATGTTGTGGAAAAAATGAATATAAACAACGTTTTATTGGCAGAATACTTGCAAGTTGCAACAGATTTATTAAAGAGATTACCTACACTATACTTGTCCGCCCTCTTTCAGGGTACTGCTCCGCTGTGTGAGATTCTTACCAGACAGGATTAACGGAGCACATCAAGAAAGTTTAAATAAGAGAAGTACATTTTCTGTTACCGAGAAATCGCAGAGCGAGTGTCACCGACATGATACAAGATTTGTGATGGAAATCATGAAAGGAGTTTTTCGCTGTGGCGGGATCTTCTCACGAAATTGTAATCACCAACTTTCTCTTACGAAAACATTTTGTTGACGACATCCTACAGAGGTAGAAATAATAGTAATAAAATGAGGGAAATCAGAACTCGAACGGAAAAATATACGTGTTCGTTTCTTCCACGAGCTATTCGGTACTAGAATAAGAGAGAACTATTCTGAATGTGATTAAAAATGTTCAAATGTGTGTGAATTCCTAAGGGACCAAACTGCTGAGGTCATAGGTCCCTCGACTAACACATTACTAACTTAAACTAACTTGTGCTAAGAACAACACACACACACACACACACCCATGCCCGAGGGACGATTCGAACCTCCGGCGGGATGGGCCGCGCAGTCCGTTAGATGACCTCTCTACCACGCACTTAAGGTGTGATTTGCAGAGTATTCATGTAGATGTAGATTTTATTGTTAAATAATTCAATAAATAGTGACTATGGAATATTGATGGGTAGATTGATCTGTTACTGTTAACGTTGACCACATTGGAGAACGTGTCAGTGCTAGTTACTAGGTGTTCAACAGTCGATAATCTGCTTCAGTAATCTTTATCTGGCACTTGCTGTAATAAAGAGCGAGTGGCATTAGTGGTCGGGAGACCCCTCGCGAGGCGGTTCGGCCGCCGCTCCACAAGTACTTTAACGCCACTACTGCGACTTGCGAGTGAATGAGGATGAAATGATGATAAAAGACATATAACACCCAGTCATCTCGAGGCAGACAAAAATCCCTGATCCTCCCGGGAATCGAGCCCGTTACCCCTTGCGGGGGAAGCGAGAACGCTACCCCAAGTCCACGAGCGGTGAACGGCACTTGCTGTCTTTGTAGTTATTGAGAGTTTCGCGTGCTTCATGTTCACGGCATGGGTTAATTTGCATTACTTATTATGATGGTAGACAAGAATTGTAAATTCCATAGAAAAAGAAGAGACAAAGGACGTGTAATGCAGCGAGCTCACGTATGCTTCGAGTTATACTATGAATAAAAATTTGCCATACATCGATTTCAGTAACCGAAGAATAATTTTATAATACCGCGAACATGTCGTGGCAGCGGTGAATGTAGTGTCAAATGGTATCTGATTAGCGTCACATTTAGCCAGAAGTTAAATTATGTATTTTAAAGTGAATAATCTTTTGGAATGTTAATTTCTTTGGCAATTGCTGTTAAATTTGTTTGCAGATAATTTCTTCAAAATACAATTTCGAGTGCTTTATGTATATGACTGCAATCTTTAATTTTTCCCTTGTTTTCTTAGAATTTCCTTTCCTTGAAAGATATTTTATCGTTACTTTAGCAAACTTTTCCTTTACGACCAAAACTGAAACAATCGTAATATTGTTTATTTTTGTGTAGGATAAGAATATCTCTTTTTTTTTCTTTCCTTCGTTTTTCTTCCCGTGTAATCCACACCTTTCTTTCGTTATAATACTATTATATAACTTTTTCTATTTCCTTTTATTAAAAAGGTTCCATTAAGGCAGAAATCAATAATGAGACGAACGCCTAATGTTCCAAGTGAAGAAAAGTTTATCTAGCAACTTACTTAATCAGTGCAGTTCTGTGAACCGCTGTGTAGAGGTGGCTTAGTGGCTAGCGCATCTCTCTAGTAAGCAAGAGACCAGGTTCGATTCCCGGCCTTGGTAGAAATTTCACAGCCAGCTTCAGTCTATATACATAAAACTGTATCTCTATGTGATCATTAAAGACTCCGCAATCGCATCATTTCATTTGTACAACTACCGTAACCTAGGTTTCAGGTTGGATCCCCCATTTATGTCCTATGCTGAGATGCTATTCCAGAACGTGGCGAGCCTTATCGACTCTGTTCGTGTGTAAGGAGAAATTTGCAGTAGGCTGGGGCGGCAGTGAGAATTTGGATCGAGGAGGGAAGCGTGCCAGTGCAATACGTGCAGTTGTGCGAACCGCTGTCCTGTGCCAGCACACTTGCCTAATAAGCAGCAGACCGTGATTCGACTCTCAGCCTTGGTACAAAGCTTCATACGCCACTTCAGTCTATACACATAAGATTCAATTTCAGCTTCTGCACATACGAACCGTCATCTTACAAATACTGTTACGTGTAGTCCTTCTCCGACATAGTTACAATAAAAAAAAATGAAATTCACTACTCTCCATCGCTACTTTTTTTACTACACCAAAAACAATATTTCACCACTCCAGGCGTTAGCTTCCTGTTTAAACAGCTTTTCAGACCACTTTCGGCAATACTTAGATGGTTCAACAAGCCAGCTCATGAACATATGACAATGCTGTTATTCTCTTCATGTTTTCAGACTGCGCAAGGCTAAACCCGTTGTTCAGTCTCATAACAATGCCTATAAGCACCTCAGGGTGAATAATTCGTGATATCTCGGTTTTTAATGAAATAGCATTCACAACATTCCACAAGAAAGTAACAAAACGTCCCTACAGCTCAGAATTTTACTGAATCCGTGCAAATAATGTCTTGAGCCAATAGACAGATCTTTTCAGCACTTCATGCTACAGGCCAGCTACCAACGTCAGTAAGTGTCTGTGTGACCCCACCATTTACCGTAAACTTTCCGTTCTGTAATATGTGGGGGTCATCGGCAAATTACTGGCGGCTCCATACTTCCTCCCACAAAAAAAACCAAATAAAAAGTTTCGTCTGCAAACAACACTTCAAGTAATGATAACGCACGCTGTCTCCTCATTACGTAAGAAAGCGCGTTGTTTATAATCATGGGCATAAAAATATTTGGGAGGTCACCTTGTGTTACCGAAGACAATAATGAGCTACCGTAGCTACGAGCCATTGGCAGCCTCTCTCGACACAACACAAGGTAAAGCGATGATTAACCTCTTCGTTCCATCGGTACACACTTGTGGATCTTCGTTCATTAATTTCTTCCATGTATATAGGGGTATTTTCCGCTTATAGACCGATAGTAGGCGAGTGTGGGCCTTCCAGTTCATGTATTAAAACAAGGGCACAGCACTTGACTAGGTACAATTCCTGTTTTAGTTTACAGTTGGTCGTGTGCAGAAAATGGTTACTTCTGCAAACCGAAACGGAATGTAATAATTATTGTTCCTAAATACGAGACTGACAATCTGTGGTTTTTTTCCAAACGGTCGCTAACCGTGGAAGACGATGAGAAGACTTTCAGATTTGCATAAATGTGGTCGTTAATTATGAAATAACCCGTTTTCTGTTGGTTCTAGTTCTTGGATCTCAGGTCATAAAGCATATTTACTAATTTCAGTTTGGTCTTCAATAATGGACTACTAAAATTCCTGCACTGTAAAGCAATGCATGAGGAGTTAGAAGCTCTTTTCAATGACACCTGTGCAGCATTATCTTTTTGAGAAGTTGAGGAATTCTCGTTTGTGTTTGAAGATTGTGTTGCTGAGCTTGATGACAGTGATAGGCAAAGAATAACAACGTTAATATGTCATGCCGGTAGTTCGAAGCAGAGGATATTCCTTGTACAGTGAATTCCTCTGACACTAAACTTGTAAATCTTGTAAAATATGGAAATAAACAGCCAAGAAGAACCGTGTTTCAACCCATTTCAGTAGTTAACTTTTAAATTAATGGCAAACTGCCGAAATCTGTTGACCCGAATGATGATTCAAAATGAAAAGAGGCTTGTGGGTCAAATGTGGGACATGTTTGTGTACAGCGAAAAATGATTATTTTGAAACTTATCGTAAAATATACCGTAAAGATCTACTTACTGTCAGAAATTATTCTATGATTACCATTTTCTTACATTTATGAAGTAGTTTTACAGCATCAAGAAAAACCTTTATTGGAAATCATGGAGGATATTGGTGCTTAACGTCCCGTCGACAACGAGGTCATTAGAGACGGAGCACAAGTAGCAAAGGAACCATCCCGGCATTTGCCTGGAGTGATCTAGGGACATCACGGAAAACCTAAATCAGGATGGCCGGACGCGGGATTGAACCGTCGTCCTCCCGAGTACGAGTCCAGTGTGCTAACCACTGCGCCGCCTCGCTCGGTGGATATCATGTCTTTACAAAATAATGACATAAAGAATCATGTTTTCTGAGTGCATTATCACATACAGCTTTTTCTCTCTCTACTCTCTCTCTCTCTCTCTCTCTCTCTCTCTCTTGGTGTATACATTTTTTTATTGAAGAATGTGGAAAGAAAATAGAAAGCAGAGACTAGTACGTTTTCACGATGTGTGAGATCTGAGAGCTACAGGGTGTTTCAAAAATGACCGGTATATTTGAAACGGCAATAAAAACTAAACGAGCAGCGATAGAAATACACCGTTTGTTGCAATATGCTTGGGACATTTTCGGGCGGACCAACTTTCGAAATTACAGTAGTTACAATTTTCAACAACATATGGCGCTGCAAGTGATGTGAAAGATATAGAAGACAACGCAGTCTGTGGGTGGGCCATTCTGTACGTCGTCTTTCTGCTGTAAGCGTGCGCTGTGGACAACATGGTTTATTCCTTAGAACAGAGGATTTTTCTGGTGTTGGAATTCCACCGCCTAGAACACAGTGTTGTTGCAACAAGACCAAGTTTTCAACGGAGGTTTAATGTAACCATAGGACCTGTTTGAAAAATTTCAACGGACTGGGGACGTGATGGATGAACGTGCTGGAAAGGTAGGGCGATCGCGTACGGCAACCACAGAGGGCAACGCGCAGCTAGTGCAGAAGGTGATCCCACAGCGGCCTCGGGTTTCCGTTCCCCGTGTTGCAGCTGCGGTCCAAATGACGCCAACGTCCACGTATCGTCTCATGCGCCAGAGTTTACACCTCTATCCGTACAAAATTCAAACGCGGCAACCCCCCAGCGCCGCTACCATTGCTGCACGAGAGACATTCGCTAACGATATAGTGCACAGGATTGATGACTGCGATATGCGTGTGGGCAGCATTTGGTTTACTGACGAAGCTTATTTTTACCTGGACGGCTTCGTCAATAAACAGAACTGGCGCATATGGGGAACCGAAAAGCCCCATGTTGCAGGCCCATCATCCCTGCATCCTCAAAAAGTACTGGTCTGCGCCGCCATTTCTTCCAAAGGAATCATTGGCCCCTTTTCCAGATCCGAAACTATTCCTGCATCACGCTATCTGGACATTCTTCGTGAATTCGTGGCGGTACAAACTGCCTTAGACGACACTGCGAACACCTCGTGGTTTATGCAAGATGGTAACCGGCCACATCGCACGGCCGACGTCTTTAATTTCCTGAATGAATATTTCGATGATCGTGTGATTGCTTTGGGCTATCCGAAACATACAGGAGGCGGCGTGGATTGGCCTCCCTATTCGCCAGACATGAACCCCTGTGACTTCTTTCTGTGGGGACACTTGAAAGACCAGGTATACCGCCAGAATCCAGAAACAATTGAACAGCTGAAGCAGTACATCTCATCTGCATGTGAAGCCATTCCGCCAGACACGTTGTCAAAGGTTACGGGTAATTTCATTCAGAGACTACGCCATATCATTGCTACGCATGGTGGATATGTGGAAAATATCGTACTATAGAGTTTCCCAGACCGCAGCGCCGTCTGCTGTTGACAATTGTAACCACTGTAATTTAGAAAGTTTGTCTGCCTGAAAATGTACTGTTGTCCCAAGCGTATTGCAACAAACGGTGTATTTCTATCGCTGATCGTTTAGTTTGTATTGCCGTTTCAAATATACCGGTCATTTTTGAAACACCCTGTATGTATGTGAACTTTAATTTATGCCTTAGTGAATCATCAAAAATTATTTTATTTGTATTTTCACCGAGGTTGTTTAGTATTTTGCTGGAAAATGCGAAAAGATAAATCTTCTTCTATATTTTTCTATCTCAGGAGATAAGAGGTGAAGTTGTAGTAAAGAGGTTTAGTTAAAGTGAATAAGAAGACGTCGTCCGCAACCACGCGCCTGCTGCGGTCGCAGGTTCGAATCCTGCCTCGGGCATGGATGTGTGTGACGTCCTTAGGTTAGATAGGTTTAATTAGTTCTAAGTCTGTGGGACTGATGACCTCAGATGTTCGATCACATAGTGCTTAGAGCCATTTGAACCATTTGAAGAAGATGTCTCACACTCTTATTTATGTATTAACTGCTGCATTTGGCAGTGTATTTAAATTGTTTTGTTTCTGTCTTCTCCGGTTTTTTTCCTATCGACAATTAAATAAATTTTGGCAGCGTATTGAACACGAGCTACAGAGTAATCGAATGCCTTGCTATAGTAATATATCGATGATTTATAATTATTCGGATGACACCGCTGATGTAAGTGCATCAAAGTTTGGTTAGCAGTGAAAGATAACTGTAATGCAGAAGGAAATGAACGATTCTTAGTAAAGAAGAAACACTCCTATGAAAATATCATCCGTTCAACGATTTCCTTGTTACAGAAAAGTGAAGGCAAGATGTCGGAATCGGTCTCGCCTGTTTGCTATGGAGTATCCGGCAAAGAGTGCAGTATTATTCTCTTTACGGAGAATAAAAACTATTTTATAGCTACTGAGTGCTTGGCCGTTTGGCAGCGTGAAGCGACCAAAGAGTAGAAAGGAGCAAAGTGAATCGATCCCCGCGTTACAGAGGACGGGACTCATCTTTTATGGAACTCACTCTCCCCCTTCTTTATCTCAGATACTTCTGGGCAATCTTCCCGAGGCTCCTTCCCCTCGCTCATTCGGCGTATTCCATTGGCCGCAGGTGCTGAATCGTAAACCAATTTTACGTCGAATATAATGCGCAGTAAAATTTTATTTACTTCATTTTCGAGGGGAATCTGTAACAAAGTTCTGATAGCTGCCCGTGCAGTTCGTCGAAGAGACTTAGTGCAGCTTTTTTCGGTCCGTCTTTCACGAAACTACATAGTAACTCTCAGTGGCGACAGAATTGTCGCCTATTCTGCTTGAAAAATTTTCGTTGCTCTTAAAACTGAGCATATAGAGACTCGTATCAACGAAGCAAGTGCATAATAATTAGATGAAATTATGTCATTCAAAGGTAGTATACCACACAGTTATATCAAACAGATGTACACGTAGGGTGTCAACTACGAAATCGTCGGTCCAGTCCTAGAAACGTCATTTAAAATTAAATGTGCTACTTAAACGTTTTATTTTCTTTGTTTAGTTCTTTTATATAATCGTAGTTACATTACTAAATGTCACAGTCAACATGGAATTTAATCGACACTCTTCGTTGAGTCATCTACACAGTGGTAACAACCTCTTGACTATATTCGAAAGTTCACGCAGACATAGGGAACTGCTTCCTAAACTGTCTGTTAACCAAGTGGCTTCAAAACAGTTTTACAGACAGTATAACCTTTGCCCGTGAATACGAATGATGAACTGTGTTGCATCGATCTATGCTCTCCTTCGGAATGTCCATACTCTCCATCTTTCGATTGTTTATTAAGAACTAGAAGAGCTTCACACCCACTCGAAGTAATAACGGCCGTCTAAAATGAGCCTAACGAATCGAGAAGAAGCATCGATTCAGAAAGATAAATGTACAAGATACCATAATAATACGTTACTGAACACTTACATCCAATGTCGTAAAATTTCAGTTAGACTAGTCAAATTATACGAATGGATTCATTTAAATGAAAGTCTATTAAATTATGAATTACTTAGTCATCAGTACCACAAACAGCATTCTCTATGTATCTGTGTATTACTTGGTTACAGAAGTAGTAATTTCCTACATTACAAGCAAAGCTTACGAGAGGTGCTTGGGCTATAAAGTTTCCATGAGTGTAAATATATTCAGGGCTTAAATTGACTACAGCCATGACTACCCACATCTAACAAATCAAATGCACCATCTGCTAATTGCGGCAAAAGTATTAGAGCCCGGCATACGCCGTCAGATAGCCATTATAAGAGAAGCAGTCATAGGGGCATCAACATCCGCTTCAAGGAACGCAATGGCGGTTGTCGACTGCACATACAGATGCACGCAAAGGTCACAAAAGTCATGGGATACATCCTAATGTAGTTGGGAACCTCTTTTTTCCCGGCATAATGCGAAATGTTGACGTGGCATGGACTCAACAAGTCGTTGGAAGTCACCTGCAGAAAAAATGGGCCATGGTGCCTCTAATTGCAAAACTGTGCCGCTGCATAACGTTGTTTACGAACTGACCTCTCGATTATGTCCCTTAAATGTTCGATCTAATTCATATCAGGCGATCTGGGTGGCCAAAACTTTCGCTCGAATTGTCCTGAATGTTCTTCAAACCATGTGGTGACATAGTGCGTTGCTACCCATAACAATTCCAGCGTTGTCAGGGAACATGAAATCCATGAATAGTGGAAAATTGGCTCCAGGTAGCCGAACATGACCATTTCCAGATAATGGACGGTTCAGTTGGGCCAGAGGTTCCAGTCTATTACTTGTAAACACAGGCGACACCATTATAGAGCGATCACTAACTTGCTCAGTCCCTTGTTTACAATTTGGGTCCATGGCTTCATGGAATCTGCGAAACACTGGAACTCTAACATCAGCTCGTACCAACTGAAATCTGGAATCATCTGACCAGGTCACAGTTTTCCAGTCGTCCAGAGTCCAACCAAATATTGGGATACTATTAAAAAGGAATCAGCCAACCGGGGTTCACCCCCGAGTCCCCATCTCGTTCTCTGTACCTCCTTGACACCGAAATCTGACCGTGTTTCAGTCTTTGTAGCAAAGCAACATAAGACTTTACGTAAAACAAAAATCTTTTGCATCATTTGTTCTATAACAGTAGAATTCACGCATGTCGAGGTTGTCATATGTATTATATTTAGATTCCACAAAACCATCCTTCAAAGCAGCCTCAAACGGAAATGGAGTTTTATAAACACGCTTTTCGCTCGTCTTATAAAGAAACAAAAGTCCTGTAGTCGATACTTTTGTGTGAGTACCTTAATGCCTAGTCTCATTAAGTTGATTTTGACAGTAAATGTGGATACCTTGTATTCTTCAATCATATCCAAATGTTTCCGTAACCGTAATTAAACTCGTTTGCACATCTGAGGATTTCCGTTCGTATTCCAATAAAAGTTTGTATGCTCGTGGTCGGGCGGTAGAGTTCTCGCTTCCCGCGCCGGGTTCCCGAGTTCGATTCCCGGCGGGGTCAGGTGTGTGATGTCCTTAGGTTAGTTGGGTTAGGTTTAAAGAGTTCTAAGTTCTAGGGGACTGATGACCTCAAATGTTAAGTCCCATAGTGCTCAGAGCCATTTGAAATCTTTTTGAACTCATGACCATAGATGTTAAGTCCCATAGTGCTCAGAGCCATTTGAACCCTTTTTAAGCACATGACCATAGGTGTTAAGTCCCAATAGTGCTCAGAGCCATTTTTTTTGTATGCCTCCTTTGTTGCAAGTCTTTTCGCCAAATATTGCAGTTTGCGTGTTCTTCTTTTATTTTTAAGTTTGGTCTCCTCTATTTTGACTTTTCTTTTTTGTACACGTAACACATAACTAAACTTAATGCAGCATTATATATAACAGAGAATTGTTTAAGTTTGTTTGATGCATAGTTTCTTTTTTCTTAACACCTGTGGCGGAACATAACTCGTGGAAACCAATCCTATTTGGGCAATATCTACATTTGGAGGTACTATGGAGATGTATATTGAGCAAGCAGTAAAGGAAACAGCAGGAAGATTCGGAGTAGGTATTAAAATCCATTGAGAAGAAATAAAAACTTTGAGGTTCGCCGACGACATTGTAATTCTGTCAGAGACGGCAAAGGACTTGGAAGAGCAGTTGAACGGAATGGACAGTGTCTTGAAAGGAGGATGTAAGCTGAACATCAACAAAATGAAAACGAGGATAATAGAATGTAGTAGAATTAAGTCGGGTAATGCTCAGGGAATTAGATTAGGAAATGACTCACTTAAAGTAGTAAAGGAGTTTTCTATTTTGGAGCGAAATACGTGATGATGGTCGAAGTAGAGAGGATATAAAATGTAGACGCAATGGCAAGGAAAGCGTTTCTGAAAAAGAGAAATTTGTTAACATCGAGTATAGATTTAAGTGTCAGGAAATCGTTTGTCAAAAGTATTTGTATGGAGTGTAGCCAAGTATAGAAGTGAAACATTGACGATAAATTATTTGGACAAGAAGAGAATGGAAGCTTTCGAAATGTTGTGCTACAGAAGAATGCTGAAAATTAGATGGGTCGATCACATAACTAATGAGGAGGTGGTGAAAAGAATTGGGGAGAAGAGGAGTTTGTGGCACAACTTGACAAGAAAAAGGGACCGGTTGGTAGGACACGTTCTGAGGCATCAAGGGATCACAAATTTAACATTGGAGGGCAGCTTGGAGGTTAACCAAGGAGGGAGACCAAGAGATGAATACACTAAGCAGACTCAGAAGGATGTAGGTTGCAGTAAGTACTTGGAGACGAAGAAGCTTGCACAGGATAGGGTAGCAAGGAGAGCTGCATCAAACCAGTCTCAGGACAGAAGTCCACAACGACAACAACATGGAGAACATTCTAAACATACTGCTTTAATACAACACTTGTTGTTGTTGTTGTTGTTGTTGTTGTTGTATTCAGTCCTGTGACTGGTTTGATGCAGGTCTCCATGCTACTCTATCCTGTGCAAGCTTCTTCATCTCCCAGTACCAACTGCAACCTACATCAATATAACACTTATTTATAATATTTATTTCATGTGGGATATCTGTATTAAAAACTTCTACAGTTACTTATTCCACATCAGTACTCCGCAAGCCACGTGACGGTTTGTGGAGGAGGGTACTTGTGGTGTTACTAACTGATGTCTCCTTCCCTGTTCCACTTGCGAGTGGCATGTGGGAAGAATTACGTTACGGAAACTTCTGTAGTAGCTCAAATTTTTCAAATTATCTCGTTGTTGTCCTTTCACGAAACGTATGAGGGAGGAAGTGATATGTTGTTGGACTCTTCCCGGAAAGTACTGTATGGAAACAGCAACAAGAAATCTCTGTGTGATGCACAATGTGTGTATTATAGCGTCTGCCACTGAAATTTGTTGAGCATATCTGTAACGTTCTCGTACCAACTGAACAATCCCGTGACGAAACGCGTCGCATTTTGTTAGTTCTCTTCGATGTTTTCTATCAGTCCTTCTTGATAAGGGTCCAAGACTGGCAATCGACACTCAGGTAGCAGTATAAACACGGCCGCCCCACTTGCGACTTGCACCAGAGAAGAACAGCGTTCTGTTTTCTGTTTTTACGTAGTGAAGGCGTGAAGCCTATTGAAATTCATCGACGAATGAAGGTTCTGTACGGTGATGCAGGTTTGTCACAGCAGCAAGTCTACAAATGGAGTAGGAAGTTCACAAGTGGTGTGACTCCATTGGAAGATGCTCGTCGTCCAGGTCAGGTTCAACGAGTTGTGACTCCACAAAACATTGCAGCAGTTGAAGCCATAGTGAAGGAAAACCGCCGAGTGACACTGAATGACATTGCAGTATGTTTACAGATTAGTCATGGGCCAGCAAACCACATTGATGTGCTCCAGTTTCACAAAGTGTCTGCAAGATGAGTTTCCACGGGAGCTAACTCCTGGAATGAGAGAACAATGTGTTGATGCTTGTGAAGAATTTATTCGGCTCTTTAAACGAGAAGGTGATGGCTTCCTTGCATGAATAGTTACTGGGGAGGAAACCTGTGTTCACTTCCACCAACCGGAAACGATGAGAGCGAGCAAGGGATGGCGCCAATCTTCATCAAAACCAAAGAAGTTTCGAACATAACCATCAGCAGGATGGTTTTGCTGACCCTCTTTTGGGACGAAAAAGATGTCATTTTGGAGCATCACATGGCTAGAAGAACCACTGTCACCAGTGCATCATACAAAGATCTCCAAAAAATCATCTACGGCCTGCAATCAAATCGAGGTGCTGTAGATTGCTGTGACCAGGCAGGGTCCCACACTGCCGGCACAAAAGTTTACAGTAATCAAAGACCCCCATTTTGAGTGTCTTCCTCATCCAGCATACTCACCAGACCTTGCCCCAAGTGATTTCCCCATATGTTTGGATCACTCAAAGACGCAATGGGAGGAAAGAAGTTCCGTTCTGAAAAGAGGTACGCCACGCGGTGCATGAGTTGTTGCGCGGACTACCAAAAGAATTTTTTCTAAACGAATTTATGCACTTTGTAAACGCTAGAGGACTTGCATTTAGTGTCGGGGGGATTATCTTAAAAAGTGATACAGCTTTGCATCACTTCTGCACAGTAAATAATATTTTCAAAATATTTAAGATTTTCATTTGACTCATCCTCTTATTTCCACTGAAGATCGTTCCGGATAAATATTTCTGGTTATTTTCGGTGGCTGCTGTGTCCAGGTGATCACCAATAGTGTTTCCTTTGTATGCGCAATATGTTATATTTATTAACGTTCAGCGTCTACAGTCAGAGGTTGCACCATTCATCAGTCTTCTACAGATCATTCCGCAAATGGGTACTGTTTTTTAGTGTTGCTACTTTTCTTATAGACAAGTCTTGAAGTGCGTCCGACGCATTCTGCTACATCGTTTACGTGTATGTACGTTGTAAACAGTAACTGTCTCATCATACTTCCTCGGGGAATCCAAGAAATTACCTTTACATCTGTTGATTTTGTTCCGCTAATGGTGGTGACGTCTTGAGTTCTGTCTGCTAGGAATTCTTGAATCCATCCACATCTGGTCCGATACTCCGTAAGTTCGGTTCTTTTTTTTTACCAAATGGCAGTGTGGGATGGTGTCAAATGCTTTACTGAAGTCTAGAAACAAGGCATCACCCTGAGCGCCGAATCCTGCAGCGCTTTGGAACTCACGGAGGAACGGAGTGATACGAGTTTCGTAATGTCTGTGTTAGCGAAACCCATATCGATACACAAAGAAATGGTTCAGATTGCTCTAAGCACTATGGGTCTTAACATCTCAGGTCATCAGTCCCCTCAACTTAGAACTACGTAAACCTAATTAACTTAAAGACATCAGACACATCCATGCCCGAGACAGGATTAGAATCTGCGACCCTAGCAGCAGCGAGGTTCAGGACTGAAGCGCCTAGAACCGCTCGGTCACAACGGCTGGCCCTCCTCTGGGTTATCAGGAGCAATTTCGCTGGTATTTTGGCAGATGCAACTTCGTTTTTGCAGCTTCTAGCTGGACTCAGCGATTCCCATACCATTATTACGTAACAGATTGACGTTAACGATATAAACCTATGATTATATGTATGTTCGTACTACCCTTATTGGAAATTTGTGGTAAGGTTCTATGGGACCAAACTGCTGACATCATTAGTCTCTAGGCTTACACCCCAATTAAGCTAACTTAAACTAAGCTATCCTAAGGACAACACACACACCTATGATGGAGGGAGGACTCGAACCTCCAACAGGGGCAGCCGCGCGAACCGTGACAAGTCACCCCTGACCACACGGCGACGCCGAGCGGCGACCCTTCTTGGAAACGGAAATGACCTGGGCCCTTTTCCAGTCGCTAGGTGCCCTTCCTTGCTCCACCGACTTAAATTGCAGCTAGAAGGTAAGCAGGTTTTTTATCATAATCTCTATAGAAACAGGGATCTGATCTGAACCTGATGTCTTTCCACTACAAGGAGATTGTACCTATTTCTACATTCCACAATCAGTTGTCTCACAAGGAACCCCTTAAGCGCGAGGTTGCAAAAGCACAGTGATTTTTGCGACACTCGATGCCCCACATATTGTCTACTTTGCAGCTACAATAGTGGCTACTAATGGTATAAGGGGGCGGTTCAAAATGGTTCAAATGGCTCTGAGCACTATGGGACTCAACTGCTGTGGTCATTAGTCCCCTGGAACTTAGAACTACTTAAACCTAACTAACCTAAGGACATCACACACATCCATGCCCGAGGCAGGATTCGAACCTGCGACCGTAGCAGTCGCACGGTTTCGGGTTGCGCGCCTAGAACCGCGAGACCACCGCGGCCGGCTAAGGGGGCGAGATTGGTGAGCACAGTACGAGGTGACGGAGCGTAGTTGAGCTGCTTAGTTGACGAGTATTCGATAACAGTGCTATAGTGCTAGAGGTACTAATGCAATGCACTGAAATGGCAACGATAAACAAAGCAAACACTGCGTTATATCTACAACAAAAGTTTCCAAAGTTAACATTTCGTCAGAGAGGAACCTAAGGAATTTCCCGAATGAGGAAGAAGTGACAGATGAAATATTTGCGATTCTGCAAGATGAGTCAGTGTAATGTGAGGTGCGTATACGGTCGACTCTTTGAACCTGCTACGTTAGGCATGTGAACTTGCGCACGGCATAGATTACAATCATTTCAAAAGAAGCAGTGGCTAGTTGCATAACTGAAGACAAGACTGCAGAATTACAAGACGTAAAGTAACGAAATTTCAGAGAAAGCGCCATCTTGACGATCCACAGCAAACTGCGAAACCGGTCCGAAAATTTGTTATGAGATAAACAAACTTTCCCTGTCGCTCAGTAAGGAATTTATTTTTGACTCCGACCAGTCGCAATTTGAAGAGGAAGTGCATATTAAAGGAACCCACATGGGTAGGGTTTTTTGGAGAAAGAGACAAAACAGTGAAAACATCGGTCTCAGCGGATTGGGGAAGGATCGGGAAGGACGTAAGCCGTGCCATTTCACAGGAACCATCCTGGCATTTGCCTGGAGCGATTTAGAGATATCACAGAAAACCTAAATCAGGATGGTCCTCCCGAATGCTAGTCCAGTGTGCTAACTACTGCGCCACCTCTCTCGCTAAAAAATACGGGAAATTAAAGGTACCAAGAGAGTTATATCAAGAAAACGAAATCAATGTTCTCACGCATTTGTGTACACCGATCGTTAATCAGGATATTCAATTGGCTCGAATGTTATTTAATGCACTGCAAGACGTTGGGGGTGCCGTGCCCACTACGATTCTTCCGTGCATGATCTTGCAGGGGCAATGGGGAATATTTACGTCACAACATTCAAGGAAATTGATGTAAACAACTACAAATATGGCATGAGAAATGCGTTTAGCAAATAGCTGGTCAAAATTACTTACTTTTACTTGATCGCTGGCCTGCATATCCATCCTGAAAAGTGTCGTGCTTATAAAACATTTCATAGCGCTATCTGCAACTGCGCCGTAAAGAATAGTCAGTTCCACGATAAGTTCCGCGGTAGCTTGTTTCACATTTGATTGCATGCCGTTACATTCCTTTAGTTCTCATTGCCTCGTTATATCAATATGATTCTATATACATTCTTTAAGAGTCCATACCTAGCTGAATGTCCTGCATGGTTTGTAACTCCCAAGGAGTTCGCCTTCGATATTCACGATATTAATGATGCGGACCTATGTAATCAACGTAGTAAGCCATTTTTCATTCAGTGTCCATGGTGCAAGCTAATGGTTTGTTTTTACATTTCTTGAATGACGAAAATGCCCGTTTTTTGAAGTGAATGTTGGTCTTTACACCTTCAGGACACTCATTTCATGTCAACCTCCTCACGCACTTGGTGAGTCATTAGCAACTAATATTTCTCCTGCCATAATTGTTAACACAAGACTTTCACTTGAGCATTGCTAAAGATTGAACTGGCGACCTCAGACTCTAGGCGGTCCTTGTCAATGTCTGCCACTTGGAAGTTATACGATGATTGAGAGGAGGGCCGTTTTATGATCTTCCATAGTGAAGCAATTTACGAAGGTCGAATTCGGCATTTCGATCTCCTCTCAGTTATCTTCCGTTTCGTTGCCATTACGCTCACTAAGTAGATGATAACATGATTTCGAACCGAGTACTTATCTTATATAACGCCACACGCGCTTAGAGCTTTCACTCAGATCGTTTGAGAAGTTTTATGTTCAAAGTTACAGAACGCTTTTCTCATTGTTTTCCTTAGACTCATTTTCAGTTATTCAGCATTTGTTTGTCATCTAGGTTTTACCTTTTCTTGGATCTGTTATGAAACTTTCTAACACTGCTATTAAACCGTTGTGGATCTTTCCCGTTCCTGAGGACGTTGATCGGAACATATTTTTGTATGATGTACAGAAAAATGATTTTAAATTTTTTCCATGTGTGCTGCTCATATTCTTCCCCAGCACTGAATTTTGTATGTTGACAACTTATACTGTATAAGTGAAAATGATTTCCTACTTTTCTTAACGTTCCTTATAATAGCCATGGTCATAGATGGTATCACAGCCGTCTGCCCACTCGCAATATGTTTTAGGTAAAGAATTATACGAATAGGTAGGCAAATCATAGTTTACAGTCTTTTGTTGGCGTTGATTATCTGGAATATTTACTTGTACACTAATCAACTTCCATGTACTCTTATTTCCCCCCCTCCCCCTCCCCCCCTACAGCAGACAAATTACAGTAGACAATTAAACACAACGGTTGTAGGAGGTGTCCAATACCTTAGATCACACAGACGCAATTGGCACGCAGCACAGATGAGAAAATTGTAGATACTGTTTATGATCCATTTAATACAGACTGTTTTCCCCACGGACAGACACACCATCCATTCTGTACTTGTATAATCATGACGTCCAGTCAGATAACAGCATACCCTTTACAGAAGAAAGATGTAAAAGTATCTCATAGATTCACCAGTAGAGTTACTAGTATCAAAATCCACTCGTGGGCTTGAGATTTGATACACAAATCTGTTATGTACTGTAAGGTTTCTAGCTTATTTTTTGTGTTCAGCGAATGTGATTGTGAGTTCTATATTTGTATTCGATTTTGGAACTATGACCTGCTAAAGAATAATCTGAGTAGTTTGATGATTTATAGATAATATTGTTGCTGCATTGCTTGCCTGCGCATAATTTAAGATGTGTGTGGGAAATAGGAAGTTTTGGTGGAATTTTTCTTTACTTGTTCGGGTTAGTCAGTTTCTTGTTCAAACGTAAGTAAAATTATCTGTTCACATGGTTTGCAAAGAGACTATACAGATTTACCACACCTTTACCCTTTCAATAATTAATTTCATGGCAGGCTAATATTTATAATAAGAAGTAAATTTTGTAAAATCGGTTATAATTGTCAGGGAAAGTAATTCAAAATAGTTTTCGAATATTAGTCCCGCATAAATCATTTTTTAAATGAAATATATGTTCCACTGTCCCCCCGGAAAGAATTGTATTTGTTATTGTGCGTCGCTGCGTTGCATTGAGTGAAACACAGTAGCACAAAAGTAGAACTGAAGCTTAATATGCTTAGCATATTTCATGTCCTTGCATTGCGCTGAGCAAGGATTTTCATTTAATTAGCTGGTTTGCTGTTGCGCTGTTTTTGTATGTTATTTACTATCGAACAGTACCACGTTTTCGTTGCCACCGGTAACGCTGTGAAAATTTATTAAGGCCAGTTTTGCACCACGGTCGTGAAAATAAAATCATCCATTGTTAGGTGTTACATTTCAAAATTAATATTGGGTTCACATTAGGCAAAACAGAGTTAAAATTACATGTCTTGTCAGACTGTCTCATTCTTACAGTGCAGTGTTACGTTTGTGTGTGTACTATCTGGCGTTTGGAATTCTGTTTAGTCAGCTGCTTACGTAGAAACACAGGGCATTTTTTAGTAACATTTTTGGTTACTTACTCTGTAAAAATTCGTTTCGTAGTTTCAAGTAGTATCTTTCTGCTGTTAGTTCTTGTGTGATGAAACTGCATGTCATGTATTGTGAGCTCACGCATTGTAGCATATTTCACTGCACTGCACAATAGAGAATTTTACATGACAGTTTCTTCAGCATACAGTTTTAGATCTCCTAACTATTTTGGTGAAGGTTTATTTCAATGCAGTAATGCAATATTCCACGAATTTTGGCGATTCATTTTATCAGATAACGTTATGCACATGCATCGTTCAAGGTTGCAAACAGTCACACGTGAAATGAAAGGTAGCAAACCTGTTCAGTTCAGTACAGCTATAGTTCACAAAAATTTACTACAATATTCAGAAAAGTTACAGTACCTTTATTCTACAATTATTGTACGTCTATTCAAGCTATCTTATCGTTGTTCGTAAATCACATTCCTGTTTCCTTGGTAGTCTTCTGGCACATGGATATGGTTTGGTTTTAGGTAGCTACACATATGGCAACGCCCTTGCCGCAGTGGCAACACCGGTTCCCGTCAGATCACCGAAGTTCAGCACTGTCCTTCCTGTCTGCCGAGTGCTATTGGCAAGCGGGGTGCATTCAGCCATTGTGAGGTAAACTGAGGAGATACTTGATTAAGAAGTAACGGCTCCGGTCTCGTAAACTGACATACGGCCGGGAGGGCTGTCTGCTAACCTCATGCCCCTCCATATCGCATCCAATGACGCCTATGGGTTGACGATGACACGGCGGCCGGTCGGTACCGTTGGTTCTTCATAGCCTTTTGGGACGGTTTACTTACACATATGTTGTTGTTGTTGTTGTCTTCAGTCCTGAGACTGGTTTGATGCAGTTCTCCATGCTACTCTATCCTGTGCAAGCTGCTTCATCTCCCAGTACCTACTGCAACCTACATCCTTCTGAATCTGCTTAGTGTACTCATCTCTCGGTCTCCCTCTACGATTTTTACCCTCCACGCTGCCCTCCAATGCTAAATTTGTGATCCCTTGATGGCTCAAAACATGTCCTACCAACCGATCCCTTCTTCTAGTCAAGTAGTGCCACAAACTTCTCTTCTCCCCAATCCTATTCAATACCTCCTCATTAGTTACGTGATCTATCCACCTTATCTTCAGTATTCTTCTGTAGCACCACATTTCAAAAGCTTCTATTCTCTTCTTGTCCAAACTAGTTATCGTCCATGTTTCACTTCCATACATGGCTACACTCCAAACAAATACTTTCAGAAACGACTTCCTGATACATAAATTTATATTCGATGTAAACAAATTTCTCTTCTTCAGAAACGCTTTCCTTGCCATTGCAAGTCTACATTTTACATCCTCTCTACTTCGACCCTCATCAGTTATTTTACTTCTTAAATAGCAAAACTCCTTTACTACTTTAAGTGTCTCATTTCCTAATCTAATTCCCTCAGCATCACCCGATTTAATTTGACTAAATTCCATTATCCTCGTTTTGCTTTTGTTAATGTTCATCTTATATCCTCCTTTCAAGACACTGTCCATTCCGTTCAACTGCTCTTCCAAGTCCTTTGCCGTCTCTGACAGAATTACAATGTCATCGGCGAACCTCAAAGTTTTTACTTCGTCTCCATGAATTTTAATACCTACTCCAAATTTTTCTTTTGTTTCCTTAACTGCTTGCTCAATATACAGATTGAATGACATCGGGGAGAGGCTACAACCCTGTCTCACTCCTTTCCCAACCACTGCTTCCCTTTCATGCCCCTCGACTCTTATTACTGCCATCTGGTTTCTGTACAAATTATAAATAGCCTTTCGCTCCCTGTATTTTACCCCTGCCACCTTTAGAATTTGAAAAAGAGTATTCCAGTCAACATTGTCAAAAGCTTTCTCTAAGTCTACAAATGATAGAAACGTAGGTTTGCCTTTTCTTAATCTTTCTTCTAAGATAAGTCGTAAGGTCAGTATTGCCTCACGTCTTCCAACATTTCGACGGAATCCAAACTGATCCTCCCCGAGGTCTGCATCTACCAGTTTTTCCATTCGTCTGTAAAGAATTCGCGTAAGAATATTGCAGCCGTGGCTTATTAAACTGATAGTTCGGTAATTTTCACATCTGTCAGCACCTGCTTTCTTTGGGATTGGAATTATTATATTCTTCTTGAAGTCTGAGACTACTTCGCCTGTCTCATACATCTTGCTCACCAGCTGGTAGAGTTTTGTCATGACTGGCTCTCCCAAGGCCGTCAGTAGTTCTAATGGAATGTTGTCTACTCCGGGGCCTTGTTTCGACTCAGGTCTTTCAGTGCTCTGTCAAACTCTTCACGCAGTATCGTATCTCCCATTTCGTCTTCATCTACATCCACTTCTATTTCCATAATATTGTCCTCAAGTACATCGCCCTTGTATAAACCTTCTATATACTCCTTTCACCTTTCTGCCTTCCCTTCTTTGCTTAGAACTGGACTGCCATCTGAGCTCTTGATATTCATACACGTGGTTCTCTTCTCTCCAAAGGTCTCTTTAATTTTCCTGTAGGCAGCATCTATCTTACCCCTAGTGAGATAAGCTTCTACATCCTTACATTTGTCCTCTAGCCATCCCTGTTTAGCCATTTTGCACTTCCTGTCGATCTCATTTTTGAGACGTTTGTATTCCTTTTTGCCTGCTTCTTTTACTGCATTTTTATATTTTCTCCTTTCATCAATTAAATTCAATATTTCTTCTGTTACCCAAGGATTTCTAGCAGCCCTCGTCTTTGTACCTACTTTATCCTCTGCTGCCTTCACTACTACATCCCTCAGAGCTACCCATTCTTCTTCTACTGTATTTCTTTCCCCTATTCCTGTCAATTGTTCCCTTATGCTCTCTCTGAAACTCTGTACAACCTCTGGTTCTTTCAGTTTATCCAGGTCCCATCTCCTTAATTTCCCACATTTTTGCAGTTTCTTCAGTTTTAATCTACAGGTCATAACCAATAGATTGTGGTCAGAGTCCACATCTGCCCCTGGAAATGTCTTACAACTTAAAACCTGGTTCCTAAATCTCTGTCTTACCATTATATAATCTATCTGATACCTTTTAGTATCTCCATGGTTCTTCCACGTATACAACCTTCTTTCATGATTCTTAAACCAAGTGTTAGCTATGATTAAGTTGTGCTCTGTGCAAAATTCTACTAGGCGGCTTCCTCTTTCATTTCTTAGCCCCAATCCATATTCACCTACTATGTTTCCTTCTCTCCCTTTTCCTACACTCGAATTCCAGTCACCCATTACTATTAAATTTTCGTCTCCCTTCACTATCTGAATAATTTCTTTTATTTCATCGTACATTTCTTCAATTTGTTCATCATCTGCAGAGCTAGTTGGCATATAAACTTGTACGACTGTAGTAGGTGTGGGCTTCGTATCTATCTTGGCCACAATAATGCGTTCACTATGCTGTTTGTAGTAGCTTACCCGCATTCCTATTTTCCTATTCATTATTAAACCTACTCCTGCATTACCCCTATTTGATTTTGTGTTTATAACCCTGTAGTCACCTGACCAGAAGTCTTGTTCCTCCTGCCACCGAACTTCACTAATTCCCACTATATCTAACTTTAACCTATCCATTTCCCTTTTTAAATTTTCTAACCTACCTGCCCGATTAAGGGATCTGACATTCCACGCTCCGATCCGTAGAACGCCAGTTTTCTTTCTCACTTACACATATACATTCAATTAATAATCCCAGCTAAATCTTACGCTGTTTTCATGTCAATAAGGTAACAGTCTTTCGCACAGAGATGCTGCAATATCTCACATGGAGAGTTTGGTGCATTGACAACGTTTAAATACAGTACAAATATCATTATTTTACATTCCACAACCTTCTTTCCTTAGTTCTCCTTGGTAAACCACTAATATACAACGCCTCCTCACTACCACCCACCTTTACAAACCTTGAACGAAGCATGATAAATGTTTGATCCACGTCTCTGCATCATGAGAAATAAGACATTGACAAGTCTGAACACGTCAATGAGACTCAACATGCCTGCGACCTTGCCCATCTAAGCAGCCCGCTGGCGTCACATGCATGTAACATGAAGAGGGGAGAACGGACTATATTACTTTATGGGAAAGTACAGAGTTTTCTTGTTGTGACTGTGGTTTCGGTGTTGTTTTGCAATGTTCATGCATGTAAAGCTGAACAGGATTTGTCAAAGTAGAGTACCAAATCTTAGCTCTGTCGCTTACAGCCTTGTGAAGCCATCAATGAGCAATAGGAAGGGACAGTTCCAGCACCCTGCATAATACAGACATACCTGGAGTATACATGCCTGATAGCCCCTCCATTCCCTTCCCGCCCTCCTCCCCCCCCCCATATGCCACTACTTTATATGCACGTAATAATCTCAAAAGAAGGTTTAAAATGGCTGTGAGCACTATGGGACTGAACTTCTGAGGTCAACAGTCCCCTAGAACTTAGAACTACTTGAACCTAACTAACCTAAGGACATCAGACACATCCATGCCCGAGGCAGGATTCGAACTTGCGACCGTATCGGTCGCGCGGTTTCGGACTGTAGCGCCTAGAACCGCTCGGCTATCCCGGCCGGCAAAAGAAGGTTTACTTCTGATATTTCAAGCCTTGCCGACAATGAGTCTGCTTCCGTTTCACACAGCAGAGCAACTGTAAAAGAGTAAGAGGACCACGGTCATGCTATACTGTAGCGTCATTCGCCGGTACTTCAGCTGGGGACCCAAATTCAGAAGAAATTTCACAATCTCCACTGGAAGAGACGAAAACTTGCTGGAATACCTTGATCAATAAGGTGTTGGAATCTTCTTTAACTATGTGGTTTTTGAACTATATGAGGTGAAGCCCAGGTGCGGGCCACTAAGACATTTCATGAAGGTGGTAGGATACTGATACACTGAATGCATATACTCAGGAAATATTTGTGTTTACAGAGTGTCGGGAGAATAGCTGGAGTCGATTGGAGCTCTTCATGATTTCCATTTGAATGCAGACAAGGTAATATGGATGAAATGACTAGAAACGCCAACGGTTTACACAAGAGTGAACAATATGCATTGAAAGCTTGTGGTATTGGATTTCTGAAAGTAATGATCCAACGCCAGTGTTCAAAATCACCACACAAATGTCAAAACTGCGAGAGGGAGGAAGAAAGGAAAACAAGATTCCGTGGTCTAATGTGCTAGAAACCTGTTTCTGACATAGACAGAAATGGTTATAGTGAAATCCATATCCTGTTAAAATTCACAGGAACTTTATTTTGAGGCCAGCTACTATTCAAATTAATTACAGCAAAAATAAAATTATTTCTAATTTTGTAACTGTCCAATACCGAATTTGTGTTGTGAATGATATAAAAGTTATTGCAATTTTCCGTTGAAACACTTTTAATAAATTAATGAATTGTATTTCGATACTAAGTGAAGCTATTCATTTGATATAACATTACGTAAAAACAAAAATTGTACTAAATCACTAAATTTGCGTTGAGATAGTCGTGGAGTGTAGTCATGCACGGAGGTAAAGTGCAGGTTACGCAGGAGAGACTAGAAGCGTTGTACATGTGATGTTACAGAAGACTGTTGAAGAACAGATGGACAGTCACGAGAACTAATATAGCGGTTATTTTAAGGAGTCTGTCCTTTCAGACATGCATACGTGTCTGAAGGAACATACATTGCTGATTATCTGTAGCTGTATTGATGTTGCGTAATCTACTCGAAAGTGCGAATTCTTTTGATATCAGCTCTGTTAAGTATCCGGGTTCGAAACCAGGACCCGCTAACTTCAGTAATAAGACAATGACAGTAAGACTAACGTTGAATACGTTTGTCTCATTAACCCTTTTGCGATAATCCAAGTAATATTGCGACGGACAGTGGCTTGGACAGCGTGGGATACGGCGCCTTCAGTCGATTTGGGAAACACGCGTGGTTAGCCGAAATGGATGCAGCGACCACTCGACATAAGGCGGAATCCGGGTGGGAGCCCGGTCCATCAAACATTTTCATGTGTCACGAAATGATAACATTTCGATATTTAATACAGCTGGTGTCAAAATAAATCTCAGTTTCGAATGAGTTTGCTAATAATGAAGAGATCCTTAATCCAATCTGGCACAGCTCGACTACAGGAGGATCAGACATGTAGAAAGCATCAGGTGGCATGAAGCAGTGGTTAATTCAATAATGGAGCATAAAAGTAATATTAGAAGGCCATGTCTTGGATACAGTAAGGTTAACGTGGAATTAGATTCCTAATTAGGTTCCAGCTGTTGGGCAAGTCTGAAAAGACAAGCAAGAGACTGTCTAGTCTGAATAGTCTACAGGACTGAAAGTCTATGGACTGAAAGCTAAAATAATACGTGAGTATTAATGGCCATTGTCATATACGTATTGGTATTCAGTCTCTCTCAACTGCCAAATCCAGTAGGACGCTTCGACCTCCTGTGTGAGAGAAGTGTCTTGTTACTTCACAGCTTATGAAGTACATTTCCAGAAGAGCAGCAGTACAATTAAAGCTGTCCTAGGTTCTTTGAAGCTCTCTGTGAACCTATGGAGCACCAAAATTCGATACTAATGAATATTCTGTTGAACCTATGCTTCCCACAATACTGCAAAAAATTATCCAGCCTTGAAGGTGACATCAGTTGGTGGGTTGCTGAGAACCGCCTGTTATCTGGTAGAAAGTACGGTATATACAGCTTCTGTTTTGTAACTCTCGGAGAATCAAACTATTATCACAGTAATCAAATAGTCAGTCACGTCCATGACTCAATTTTTAGAGCTGAATCTAGTTGAAAATTAGTGCTTTGAATTGACTCAAACAGGAGATTTAGAAAAAGTTCAAATGGCTCTAAGCACTATGGGGCTAAACATCTGAGGTCATCACTCCCCTAGACGTAGAACTACTTAAACCTAACTAACATCAGGACATCACACACATCGATGCCTGAGGCAGAATTCGAACCTGCGACCGTAGCAACAGCGCGGTTCCAGACTGAAGAGCCTAGAACCGCTCGGCCACATCGGTCGTCATAGGAGATTTAGAAGAATCTTGATATTATATTCACTATTAAGAATAATACCCAGCGAAACTGACACTGAAAGGTGACACCTTGTGTATTTTGTTATATTTTCCGATGAGTCTGCATTTATCACAAATATTCTTAACCCAAGATATAGCAGTCAGTTTGCACACTTAATTCATGTTATTGTTGAAGGGCATGCCTCCAACGACCTGTAGAAGTTACGTGGAAATGTAGAAATATGAAGTTAAAACAGTGCCATAAAGTATACAACATACAATGGTTAGAACTGAGTACAGGGAGCTCGACCACCAGATGTTTTCGTAGTAAGCGGGCATTCTTTATCTTAGGAAAGACTTCCACACTAACTTCTAACCAATATACACTATGTGATCAAAAGCATCCGGACACCCTCACAAACATACGTTTTTCATATTAAGTGCATTGTGCTGCCATCTACTGCCAATTACTCTATTTGAGCGGCCTCAATAGTCATTAGACATCGTGAGAGAGTAGAATCTGGCGCACCGCGGGACTCAAGGACTCCGAACGTGGTCAGGTGATTGAGTGTCACCTGTCATACATCTGTACGTGACATTTCCACATTCCTAAACATACACCACGTCCGACGTGATAGTGAAGTGAAAACGTGAAGGAACACGTACAGCACAAAACCGTACAGGTCTACCTCGTCTATTGACTGACAGGGACCGCCGACAGTTGAAGAGCGTCGTAACGTGTGATAGCCAGACACCTATCTAGATCATCACACAGGAGTTCCAGACTACATCAGCATCCACAGAAAGTACTATGAAAGTTAGTCGAGAAGTGTGAAAACTGGCATTTCGTGGTCGAGCGGCTGCTCACAAGCCACACATCAAGCCGGTAAACGCCAAACGACGCCTCACTTAGTATAAGGAACGTAAACATTGCACGACTGAACAGTCTAAAAACGTTGTGTGGAGTGACGAACTACGGTACACAATTTGGGGATACGATGGCAGGATGTGGGTATGGCGAATGCCCGGTGAACATCATTTTCCAGCGAGTGTACTGCCAACAGTAATATTTGGAGGAGATGGTGTTACGGTGTTCCTTTTTCATGGAAGGGGCATGCACCCCTTGTTGTTTTGTGACACTATTACAACACAGGCTTGCTTCCCCCTATTGAAGAGCATTTTTCGGGGATGGCAGTGGCATCTTTCAACACGATCGAGCACTTGTTCATAAAGCACGGCCTGTGGCGGAGTGGTTATACGACAATAATATTCCTGAATTGTACTGGCCTTCACAGAGTCATAAACTGGATCCCATAGAGCACCTTAGGATGCTTTGGATCGCCGACATCGTGCCAGGACTCAGCGACCGACATCGATACCCCTCTTCAGTGCAGCAAACGGTGAAGAAAGGCTGCCATTCCCGAAGAAACCTTCCAGCACCTCATTGAAAGTTTGCCTGCGAGAGTGGAAGCTATCAAGGCTAAGGGTGGGCCAACACCATTCCAGCATTCTAGATGAGGGAGCCGCGAACTTGTAAGTCATTTTCAGCCATGTGTTCTGATACTTTTGATAACATAGTGTATTTCTAAAATGGTTCAATAGCATTTTCTTAGTGCAAGGGGCAATTAAATGTTTTGTTTACATTATTATAGCACGAAGATGACCTTAAATTGTCCTTACGTGTCGGTAATAAGCATATAAAGTAAAACATGACCTATGTGAGGTGGTGTTTTAGATAGACGACCTGTCACATAAAGTTCGTGTACTTATGTATTTCCCTGATTTTATTGAGCCGATTTAGTGAGGCAGCATTGGTGAACGAAAGTTTGGCAGTGGACTCCTCGCTCTGCAGACGGGCCTCAGCTATCGTCAGGAGGCGGAGCGGCTCCTTGGAGACTGCCGGGTCAGCTGTTAGCAGACGCTGAGCACGCCCCCTCCGCCCGCACGTCCCAGGGGACGCTCGTGTCCCTGGGGCGGCTTGCGGGATCGCCGCCTGCTGCTGGATCTCCTCGGCTGTCACCGCGATTGGCTCCGTGTCCTCTGATTGGCCGGACAACACAGCCGCTGATTGCTTCCAGGTCGCGTGTCCGCCGCCGCTACCACGGCTCCAGGGGCGATGATCGCTGCCCTCCTGACCGCTTAATCCTAAAACCAGCGCCACAATAGGTGGGTAGACGATTATACTCGAATCCTGGCTATAATGGTAAAAAAGTAAAATCTTGTTTTACAGGAAACACTTGATCTCAGCCATCCTTTGGAATTGTGCGATAACGAGCATTGCGCTCTCATTTAAATATATGGCCGAAAGAGTCAGCCTAAAGAAATTTTGAAAGAAACCCTGTCGTCGAGGACCATGTGCCACAAAGAGCGCAGATTCACTACGGGATGGGGCAACTCTATTGTCCATTGAGGCCTAAGCGCTGTGGTGTGTTCGTGAGATAGACGAGAATCTACGTCATAGGGAAACCCAGTAGAAACCGTTTCTGGACAAGCAGATGTAGCAGAGTTAAATATGGCAGACCTAAGATCGGTCATAAAGGGGAACATTAATATAAACAATTTAATTCTATAGTAATGCTTGGAATCGTGCTACAGTAATTTTAATTTGCTGTCCTCCATAACCTTTCATGGTGATCCCAATAACACTTGAATATTGATCGTATCTATAATAGTTTAGGATTTACTGTTAAAGTGAAATTAATAAATTCTGTAACAAAGACCTGGACGCTAAGTCTGAACGCTTTGGTCGATCTCAACGATCGACATTTCATATATAAGCGCATCATTAAAATGGCAAATGTTGTGAACATCAACTGTGTAACTTTGTCTGCTTAAAAGAGTAATAAATTTAAATTGTCAGCCTTTATAGTTAAGCATTAGATCATTATTTCCTCCACGGAATACACGTTGAACGACGATAGCATCACAAATTATTGAATCATTAGGTAATAGAGTATTTGTTGTACAGTTTACTGCAAAATACACTACTGGCCATTAAAATTGCTACACCAAGAAGAAACGCAAATGATGAACGGATATTCATTGGACCAATATATTACATTTTCATGCAATTTGGGTACATGCATCCTGAGAATTCAGTACCCAGAACAACCACCTCTGGCCGTAATAACGGCCTTGATACGTCTGGGCACTGAGTCAAACAGAGCTTGGATGGCGTGTACAGGTACTGCTGCCCATGCAGCTTCAACACAATACCACAGTTCATTAAGAGTAGTGACTGGCGTGTTGTGACGAGCCAGTTGCTCGGCCTCCATTGACAATACGTTTTCAATTGGTGAGAGATCTGGAGAAGGTGCTGGCCAGGGCAGCAGTCGAAGATTTTCTGTATCCAGAAAGGCCCGTACAGAACTTGCAACATGCGGTTGTGCATTATCCTGCTGCAATGTACGGTTTTGCAGGGATCGAATGAAGGGTAGAGCTACGGGTTGTTACACAATGGAAATGTAACGTCCACTGTTCAAAGTGCCATCAGTGGGAACAAGAGGTGACGTGTAACCAATGGCACCCCATACCATCACGTCACATGATACGCCAGTATGGCAATGACGAATACACGCTTCCAATGTGCGTTCACCGCGATGTCGCCAAGTACGGTTGCGACCATCATGATGCTGTAAACAGAACCAGGATTCATCCGAAAAAATGACGTTTTGCCATTCGTGCACCCAGGTTCATCGCTGAGTACACTATCGCGGGCGCTCCTATCTGTGATGCAGTGTCTAGGGTAACCGCAGCCATGGCCTCCGAGCTGATAGTCCATGCTACTGCAAACGTTCTCGAACTCTTCGTGCAGATAGTTGTTGTTTTGAAAACGTTCCCAATTGTTGACTCAGGGATCGAGACGTGGCTGCACCATCCGTTACAGCCATGCGGATAAGAGGCCTGTCATCTCGATTGCTGGTGATACGAGGCCGTTGAGATCCAGCACGGCGTTCCGTATTACCCTCCTGAACCCACAGATTCCATATTCTGCTAACAGTCATTGGATCTCGACCAATGCAAGCAGCAATGTCGCGATACGATAAACCGCAATCGCGATAGGCTACAATCCGACCTTTATCAATGTCGGAAACGTGATAGTACGCATTTCTCCTCCTTACACGAGGCATCACAACAACATTTCACCAGGCAACGCCGGTCAACTGCTACCTGTGTATGAGAATTCGGTTGGAAACTCTCCTCATGTCAGCACGTTGTAGGTGCCGCCACCGGCGCCAGCCTAGTGTGAATGCTTTGAAAAGCTACTCACTTGCATATCACAGCATCTTCTTCCTGTCGGTTAAATTTCGCGTGTGTAGCACGTCATCTTCGTGGTGTAGCAATTTTAATGGCTAGTAGTGTAGTTACTTTTGTTCTTTATTTATTTATCAGAAAGCACATTGGTGCAAGGCTACAGGCCGTGACATTCACAGTTAAGAAGGAAATTTTATTGTTTTTATGTAAAGGAATTTAACTTTTATTATGTTGTGGGTATTATTGTTGCTTTATTTAGAACGTGAAAGTGGTCAAACTTTGATTATTTAGATATGTTAAAATGTAAAATAATGCGGAATAAACTGTAGCCAGTCAGATGGAAGGCTTCAGAAAAGGAAACTGTCCTATTCAGTTGAACGATATTCGGCGCGTGGGAAAGGCGGCCGTGGACGGGCAGAGAGACAAGACACGGCTCTGAGCACTATGAGACTTAACTTCTTCGGTCATCAGACCCCTAGAACTTAGAACTACTTAAACCTAACTAACCTAAGGAGATCACACACATCCATGCCCGAGGCAGGATTCGAACCTGCGACCAAAACGGTCGCGCGGTTCCAGATTATAGCGTCTAGAACCCCTTGGCCACTCGGCCGGCGGCAGAGGGACAGTTCAGCTGGAGACACCAAAGGGTAGAGTTCAGATTGAGACGTGAAAGCGGACGGTCGGTCTTTATGCCGCTAGTAAGCCGCGCGCGTGGTGCGAACTCGAACTTTTCGAGTAAATGACGAGGTGGAGTATAGGACTTCCGTTCCGCGAAGAGATTTTGAATGATCGAATGATGTGAAACGGATATGCATTCAAATGTAACAGTAACTCTAATTACAACCACTTTTGCTGTTAGTTTTCTTTCTAAATAAACATTATTCTAACCAAATCGCAGCTGAGTGGCCTACATCATTTATGGGTGGTTAATTTAGTTCCCGTTATTATTATAACTGTTAATATATGTTATATTAACTTTGTATTTCGCAAACTTGCCATTAGCCAGGCAATTTAATCAAACGGTCACAAGTGTCTAATTTGGGGAGTGTATTGAGACACGTGCGGTTCAACCCCTAGAAAAGTTTGAACCAAGACATTTCGATGAAGGGGAACCGCATGTGAACCTGAACATTTTTGAGATGTTAGCTCGCAGAACACACCTCCGGAAACCTACAAATGTCTTATCGATACTTCTCATGCAGCATTCCTTCCGGACTGTTTTCTGAAGGTGAACCAACTTGCAGGTGGTCTTAATGTTGAGGCTCAACTGTGCTTCTTTCTCGCATGAAATCGTTTCTAATCAAGTCATCGTATGACGAAAGAGAATCCCTGACAATCCTGACAGCTGGCAGTGCTGTTGCCTACCACAGTGGCAACACTAAGAATTTTAGAGAAAAATAAGCAACTCGCAATACGTGAGCGATTATGATTGGCGCAGGCGTGCCAGGCCAACTGGGGCAGGGATCGTCTGTTCTCTTATGGACCTGGTTTATGGCACCTGTGTCTGCCTCATAACTTTGAAGACTGGTGCAGGACCATAACCTTGTAACATTTCTGGCTCTGGAAGAAGTAATATTCACTCCTAAACCAGTCTTTATAATTGAGAGAGGAAATGGTAGCTGGTGTAAGATGTAAGAGGTGAAGTGAGGCGCTGACAGTTTCATTTATTGATATCCTTTTAAAATGGAAAGTAGATACGATCGACAGCCCAGTTAACCTGAATAGGAATCTGTCATACACAATATTGAGATTCGTTTGGTGACGTGTACTCTTTTATAAAGTTGTTATTGACAAACGGAAACGAGGCACTTCGTGCAACTTCAGCTTGCCCCAACAGTATGAAGTGCACGAGTTGTTTCTGGCTGACCAGTTCAGTTGTTAAGGAGAAGTCAAGATGGGTTGAGCAGCTCGTGATCTCGTAGTCGCGTTCTCACTTGCCGAGCATGGGATCCCGAGTTCGATTTCCGGCAGGGCCAGGGATTTTCACCTGCCTGGGTGTTTGTGTTGTCATCATTTCGTCATCATTCCTGAATGTGGCGAGAAAGGACTGAGCAAATGTTGGCAATCTGTACGGGCGCTGTTAACCGCTCAGTTGTGCGCCCCACAAACCAAACATCATCATCATAAAGATGGGTTGAATGTGCTCCGATAGACCTGTGGCACGGTACGATTGTAGGCGGATGATCGTACGTTTAATGTCTCAGTCGCACACTATCAATGTGTCCACCTGCTTAGCTTGGTGGTAACGTGCTTGCCTCCCATGCAGCAGGCACGGTTTCGATTCCCGGCTGGGTCGTAGATTTTCTACGCTCGTGGACTCGATAATGTTGTCCTCGTAATCATTTCATAACCGGCACGCCAGTCGCCCAATGTGGCGTCGACTAAAATAAGAATTGCACTCGGCGGCCCAACTTCCCCGGATGGGGCCTCCCGGCCAAAAATTCCATACGCTCGTTTCATTTCAGAGTCAGTGTAAAATGGAGTGGGGAGTAAATAGGAAGTTTATTTTCCTATGTAATTCTTCACGACCCAGTTACATGAATGTTACCATCACCTACATTCGAAGTCAACGTGCAACAATCACTCACAGGGTGGCAGCTCTAGCAGTGGAGGCTACATAAAGCGAGTTGGGGGACGCGGAGAACAACTTAGTCGTTGTCATAATGCGGAGCGGAGATAGTTATTTCACGTACGGAGAGACATTATTATTAGTTTTTGAGCCAAGGGTGGAAACATTTCCGAGGCGATAAGTCTGTAAACGATTCACGTGCCGCCGTGGCTGAAGTACACCATTCATGGCTAAAGGGGCGGTATTCGCAAGAGGCGCCGAGGCAAGTGTCGTGTACCGCCGGCCATAGATGACACGGGTGACTGACGCCTGTAGACGTGTGTACCGGCGAATAGACGTTTAGCTGTTAAGCAAACGACCACCCAGAACATTCAAAGGGCTAGCAACAGTGCCTCGTCACCTACCGTTCAACGGATGTTGCTGTATATGGCCCCGTGCACCAGACGCTCGGTTGCCGCAGCAACGGTGACTACTTTTCATCGGCGACGGAGGCTGGAATATGGCGGACAGATGGCCTTTGTCTTGTACCGCCCCTGCAACAATCGCTGGAAGGTTCCAGGCCCGAGAATGGGGTGTTATGGTGTGACGAATGTGTTAGTGGTGTCCCCTGGGTAATCCCGTCAGTTTGCACGGCACAAAAGATCACAAATAGTCTTCACACGTTCTTGAGGACCGTTGCACCCTTACATGTAGTTTGGTTTTCCCTGAAACGATGACGTCTATCAGCAGGACAATGCACCATGTCACACAGCTGTAAATGTACGTACGTGGTTCAAAGAGCTCCAGGACTAGTTTGTCGTACTCCCCTGGCAACCAGCTCATGGGTTTAAACCCAATCGAAAATCTTTGGGACCACGTCGATCGGGCTGTTCGGATCGTGGATCCTGAATCCACGCCACTGGAATCGGCTTCGCTCCACTTCCCTGACAGTACCTTCCAGGTCCTTACTAACTCGCTTCCTGCATGTCTGCAGTGCAAAAAGTGCTTCTTCAGGCTTTTGACAGGTTGTTGCATTCATCTGACTGGACCGTGTACATCATGTAAAGGGGTTCACGTACATTCTTACTGTTATGAACTGGACTTTGTTAACGTGGTATTTTAGTTGAATGTTGATTATTTCATTTGTTATCAGTTTACGGCTTCGACTCTTCCGTTAGTTGCGTACCAAACCGTTGGAATTCTTCTTTGACGTTTGACAGCTTATTTAGCTGTGTTGTTTGCCTTAGCTCATTTGCTCTACACTTTCCTACCGCCTCGTATCATGTAACACGTACCTACGACTTGAGTGCGGCTTCTGCACCACAACATTTGTAGAAGACGCCAAGTGGACAATCAGAACTGTTTGTGTTCTGTGACAATGCGGTCGAGTTCAACTACGACGCTCGCATGGTGTTCAGGCATTGCACATGTGAGAACAGGCGTGTGTAATTTGGAGTGATACAGAGGAGGACGCTTGTTGCACTGAACACTGACCCTTGTTCCCATCCGCTTACAACAGCTAATAAGTTTAAACACAGCGCTCATTCTCTTATTGTTCCACCGCAGTCAGCGTCCGTGTGCTTTACTGCTGAGATGCACGCACCAACTCAGACACTGAACCTCAGACACTGCCGGCTGCTCGCCAGCTAACGAGAGACAGGTATCAGCCAGACAGCAGACGGATGGAGCCATTAGCGGTGTGTCGGCGTGACGGGCCGCCGGCTGCGGCAGATTAATTTAAACAATCAGCCAGCGAGGGACGCGGCCCGCTGCGCCGGCCTGCTGATTTATTCCTGAGCCGCGGCGCCTGCAGTGTCGCAAAACCCCGGCGCAGTCTGCTGCCATTTGTCAAGCGGCTGCAGTCCGCTGGGAGGCAACGCCAGCGGCCGGATCGCGGGTAGCTGACCAAAACTCTGCGAGTTTGTGCAGTCCGTGACGTCATCGGTACAGCGCTGTGATAACCACGATGACTGGCAACGTTGTTACACGACCGCTGATTTTTCTTGATGAATAAATCCGCTCCAGTAGTACTGACTGTTTCCTCATTTGGATAAAATGGTTCACACGATGTGGGTTTCAATATGTGTATTCCATCTTCAGGACCTAGACTGCGAACGAGAAAGTTGTAACAGCTGTGGAAAAAATCAAGTAAATTTGTCAAGTAGCTTGCAAAATCTCGTGGCGTTGAGGTTCAAATGGCTCTGAGCACTATGGGACTTAACTTCTGAGGTCATCAGTCCCCTAGAACGTAGAACTACTTAAACCTAACTAACCTAAGGACATCACACACATCCATGCCAGAGGCAGGATTCGAACCTGCGACCGTAGCGGTCGCGAGGTTCCAGACTGTAGCGTCTGGAACCGTGGCGTTGAGGGATGCCAGTTGATTATTTTGCTGGATAATTTGCATGAGTAGTACGAGTTTCTCGTACACAACAAAGCGCCTGAAGATAGGATTTACATCCTGAAACGCGGGCCATGTGTAGGATTTTATCCACGTAAGGGATTAGTCACGTACAACTGGTGCGGTTTTGTTCATCAAGGACAAAAAAATTTGTAACAGTTGTGGATGTCAAGCAAATAGTATATTACAACTTCTTATGATTGATGATCATCAGACTTCTGACATACACTGCTGATGGAGACTCTCTCTTGGTTAGGTTGTAGCACAGTCAGATGAACCCAAATCTTAATAATGAAATACGTCTACCATCGCTCTATATTGTTTTCTCTGTGCCAAAGTACATTTCAAAGTAACAGCTTCATCATCAGGGGGTGCCCTTTCTTCTATTTTCTGGAGTTAGTTGGAATCTTGTGTCGGCTGCTATCTGTTTAATCTGTTCCTGAACACTAAAACAATAATAATATATACAGAGATGAGAAGGTAATGGCATAGTGATAAGCACATATACAGGTAGTGGTCGTAACGCATACGCCAGTTATGAAAGTGCAGTGTATCGGCGAAGCTCTCATTTGTACTCAGGTGATACACGTGGAAACGTTTCCGGCGTGATTACGCAGCACAAGGGGAATTAACAGACTCAGAAGGAGGAATGATAGTTGGAGCTAGGTGCATGGTTTGATGCAGCCGCCACAGATTCCTCTCATCTGCCAACATCTTCATCACACAGCAGCACCTGCAACCTACGCTCTCAGTTATTTGCTCCATGTATTCCAATCTTCATCTTCCTCTACAGTTTTTGCCCTCTAGAGCTCCCTCTTGTACCATGGACGTTATTCCCTCATGTCTTAACACATGTCGTATCAACTTTTTACTTCTCCTTGTCAGTGTTTTGAACATATTTGTTTCTTCTCCGATTCTGCGCAGAACCTCCTCATTCTTTACCTTAACAGCCCAACTAAGTTTCAACATTCTTCTGTAGCACTGCATCTTAAAAGCTTCGCTTCACTTCTGTTCCAGTTTTCACACAGTCCATGTTTCATGATCATACTCGTATAATGCTGTGCACATTGTCAAAAATTTCGTCCTGAAATGTTTGATACTAGTAGACTTTTCTTGGCTAGAAATTCCCTTTATGCCAATGCTAGTCTGCTTTTGATGTCCTCCCTGCTCCGTCTGTCACTGGTTGTTTTTCTGCCTAGGTATCGGAATTCCTTAACCTCATCTACTTCATGGCCATCAATACTGGTGTTAAATTTCTCGCTGTACTCATTTCTGCTACGTCTGAATGTCGTCTTTCTTCGTTTTACTCTCCGTCCATATTCTGTACTCATTAGACTGTTCACTCCATTCAGCTGGCCCTGATTTTTTTCACTTTCACTGAGGACAGCGATGTGATCAGTGAATCTTATCACTGACATCCTTTCACCCTGAACATTAATCACTCCCTTGAACCTCTCTTTTATTTCATTTATTGCTTCTTCTACGTACAGATTGAAATACTACTTCCCAGTATTACGCCCTTTTAAATCCAAGCACTTCGTTCGTGGTCGTCCATTCCTTTTATTCCTTCTTGGCTCTTGTACCTATTGTATATTACCCGTCTCTCGCCACATCTTGTCCCCATTTTTCTCAGAAGTTCGAACATCTTGCACCATTTTACACTGTAGAACGCTTTTTACAGATCTACACATTCTATGAACGTGTCTTCATTTTTCGTTAGTCTTGCTTCCATTGTCAACCGCAACGTCAGAATTGCCTCTCTGGTGCCTTTACTTTTCCTAATGCCAAACTGATCGTCATCCAACACATCTTCAATTTTCTTTTCCATTCATCTGTATATTATGCTTGTCAGAAATTTTGATGCGTGAGCTGTTAAGCTGATTGTCCGATAATTCTCGTATTTGTCAGCTCTTGCAGTGTCCGGATTGTGTGGATGACAATTTTCCGAAAGTCACATGGTATGTGACTTCTACAAAACAACCTGAGAAGTCATTTTGTTGCCACTTCCCCCAATGATTTTAGAAATTCTGTTTGAAGGTTATCTATACCTTCTGCTTTATTTGATGTTAAGTCCCCCGAATCTCTCTTAAATTCTGATTCAAATACTGGATCCCCTTTTTCCTCTAAGTCGACTCCTGTTTCTTCTTCTCTCACATCATCCAAATCTTTCCCATCGTAGAGTCCGCAGTTCGTGGTCTTGCGGTAGCGTTCTCACTTGCCACACCCGGGTTCCTGGGTTCGATTCCCGGCGGGGTCAGCGATTTTCTCTACCTCGTGATGACTGGGTGTTGTGTGATGTCCTTAGGTTAGTTAGGATTAAGTAGTTCTAAGTTCTAGGTGACTGATGACCATAGCTGTTAAGTCCAATAGTGCTCAGAGCCATTTGAACCCATCGTAGAGGCCTTCAGTGTCTCTCTCGACCTATCCGCTCTCAAGTATGCTCTTAACAGTGGAATTCCCGTTGCACCCTGGCTTTTAATGTCAGAGAAGCCTGTTTTGACTTGGCTATATTCCGAGTCAATCCTTCCCACAATTTATTTCTTTTTTAATTTATTCACATTTTTCATGGAGCCATTACATCTTAGTTTATCTGCATTTCGTATTTATTTCATTCCTAAGCGACTTGTATTTCGATATTCCTGAATATCCCTGAACATTTTTGTACTCCCTTTTTTCATCTATCAACTGAAGTATTTCTTCTGTTACCCACGGCTTCTTCCCACCTAACTTCTTTGTGCCTATGTTTTTCCTTCTAACTTCTGTGACTACCTTCTTAGAGATGTCCATTCCTCTTCACCTGTACTGCTTACTGAGCTATTCCTTAATGTTGTATGTATAGCCTTAGAGAACTTGGTAGCATACCTCGTAATTTCTTAGCACTTCAACATCCCACTTTTTTGTGTACTGATTTTTCCTGACTAACTCGTAAACTTCATCCCACTCTTCATCACTACTACATTGTGATCTGAGTCTGTATCTGCTCCTGGGTGCGCCTTACAATCCAATGCCTGATTACACTGTAGAACGCTTTTTTCAGATCGACATATTCTATGAACGTGTTTCTGTATGACCATGATGTAATGTAACTTAGCTGAGATCTTCCCGTTGTAAGTAGGCTGTTTACATTTTCTTATTGGTAACGCCACGTAGCGTTCTGTATGAAAAATCACTGGCTGTGCCGTGTGCAGTCTGTGGCTGGTTTGCATTGTTGTCTGCCATTGTACTGTTGGGCAGCGGCAGCTGGATGCTAACAGCGCGTAGCGTTGCGCAGTTGGAGGTGAGCCGCGAGCAGTGGTGGACGCGGGGGAGAGAGATGGCGGAGTTTTGAAATTTGTAAGAATTGGTGTCATGGACTGATATATATATATATATATATATATATATATATATATATATATTATGACTATTAAGGTAAATACATTGTTTGTTCTCTATTAAAATCTTTCATTTGCTATCTATGCCTATCAGTAGTTAGTGCTTTCAGTAGTTCGAATCTTTTATTTAGCTGGCAGTAGTGGCGCTCGCTGTTTTGCAGTAGTTCGAGTAACGAAGATTTTTGTGAGGTAAGTGATTCGTGAAACGTCTAAGTTAATGTTAGTCAGGGCCATTCTTTCGTAGTGACTTTTGAAAGTCAGATTGCGTTGCGCTAAAAAAATATTGTGTTTCAGTTTAAGCACAGTCTTGTATAATTTTTCTAAGGGGACGTTTCACCGTATTACCCAGCCCTTCTCAAGTATACCTCCTCTTCTTGTGATTCTTGACCAGAGTATTTGATATTAGTAGTCGAAATGTATTGGAGAACTCAATTAGTCTTTATCCGCTCTCATTCCTTATCCCAAGTCCCTGTTGTCCTGTAACCTTTCCGTCTTCTCCTTCCCTTGCAACTGCAGTCCAGTCCTCCATGACTAACAGATTTTTCATCTCCCTTTACGTACTGTATTACACCTTCATTATCCTCAAATACTTTATCTCTTCTTCTTCAGCCTGCGAGGTCGGCTCGTTGCCGATGTTGGTTTGTTGTCGATTCTGATAAGAACAACTCCATTACTAAACTTTTAGGGAATACAATGTCCTGGGGTCCACAGTGTCAAAAGTGTGCCGCGAATAGCAAATTTGAGATATCACCTCTCAGCACATGCAGCGTAGTGGCCGACGGCATTCACTAAACGACCGAGAGCAGTGGCGCTTGGGCAGATTTGTCAGCAGTATTGCGTGAAATAACCGCAGAAGTCAATGTGGGACGTACTACGAGCGCAGCTGTTAGGGCAGTGCAGCGAAAAGGGCTATGCCGTCGACGAACGGCGCGAATGCCTCTGTTGACGGCCTATCACCTACACCGTCTTTCCTGGATTCGTGAGTATATCGGTTGGATTCTACACGACGTTAAAACCGTAATCTGCTCAGATGCGTTCCGAGTTCCGTTGTTAAGAGCTGACAGTAAGACCCCACGAAGTCATCGACTCTACTTGTCAAGAAGACACTGTGAAAGCTGATGGTGGTTCCATAATGGTGTGGGCTGCATTTACATGGAATGGACTTGGTCCACATTGTAAATGCTTACGTTCGGCTGCTTGCAGATCATTTGCAGCCAACCATTGACATCATGTTCTCAATCAACCATGTCATTTCATCGGGCCAAAGTTGTTCCCGACTGGTTTGAAGAACATTCTGAGAAATTCGAATGACTAATATGCTCACCCAGTTTGCCCTAAATGAAGCCCATTGAACATTTATGGAACGTAACCGAAAGGTCAGCTCGTGTATAACATCCTGCATCGGCACCACTTCCGCCGTTGTGTGCAGCTATAGAGGGAGCATCACTCAGTATTTGTCCAAGTGACTTTCAGCGACTTGTTGAGACCATGTCACGTCGAGTTGCTGCGCTACTCCGGGCAGAGAAATTAGCAACACTATATCAGAAGGTATGACTATTGTCACCTCAATATTAATTTGTGGATAAGGTTATAACCCCATCACGCAGGGGCCTAACACCCGAAATTCGCTAATATTTGCAACGGATAATTAGCTAATCTGTCTCCCTGTGGCCCTAAATATGCATCTGAAAGATTGTGTAAAAAAATTACAAAAGAACGAAAGCACCTAGTCCCTGGTGAAGGTCTTAGAAATTTACATCAGTTCCACTTCAATTAAAACCTTCTACTTCACCGAATCATTGAAGATCCACACAATCACTGATACTTTCTCAAAATATCGATGAAAATGGCGAAGTACTTGAATAACAGGCTCCCACATATTGCCTTCAAGATGTACGTTAAAGGCACTGCCCCTGAAATCTCTGGCAAAGTCGTAAGTATTTCAGTTAATTTTAATAATAAGTTCCTATCGGCGCAGCTCATATCGTAACGTCATTCCAGTACTGATACAATTCAGACATAAAGAGTCAAAATCAAATTTCCATTAAATAGTCAGTCTGACTGTAATGTGGCCATGTTCTTCGATTTTTAGCCAATCGAATTACTGCGTGGCGGCATGTTATTGTACCAAAATAATTTTCCTAAACATTAATACATGGTTTATTTCCCATTTGTAGCTTAATTCTATCGCTCAGCAACATTTTCTTTCTCATAACCCCAGCCCTACTACTTAGCAGAAAGGTGTAAAAAGGGCGCACGGACGGTCAACATAAGCGTACCGTCAGAAAGGCTTCCGCTTTTCCTTGAAACGTCAGTACACCAGAAACGCCTATCTGCGAATGTTTTCGATTTTCTTCGTACCAGACTCATTGTTAAAGTAAATAACGTTTGTTTCTCCAGATATTTGTATTCAAGATATGAAAGAAAACCCATTTTACACAATTTTTGATGTACTAGCTATTTTTCTGTGTTATCGCCATTCAGTTTTTTCGTTGCTTTTCTGTGTCTTCTGTTTATTGCCACAAATTTGTTGGAACCAATTTCTAACGTCCTCTTTCCTTTCGTTTTCATTTTCATAGTGCTTTCAGCCCCCAAAAAGTTATTCGTTTGAGGAAAATATGGAATCCGTTGGAGTATAAGGTGGATGCTCAAAAATTTTCCATTTATATTACCGAAGTAATTGTTTCGTCAACGAGTCAGAATGTGAGCGAATGTTATCATGTAGAAGCTCAATACCGCTTCACAACAGTCCACCCCTTTTGTTTCGAACGGCACGCTGTAGTCGGTGAGAGACCTGATATTAGGTCCCTGCGTTTATTGTCTCTAAGCATTTAGTCAAAGAGCCGGATACCCTTTTGATCTCAAAACACTGTCGGCATAGCCTTTTCGGTGCTCGTAATTTGTTTGCTTTTTCAGTTTCGTTGGCCATCTTTAACATTGCCATCTCACTGAGTGGCACTTTGTTTCTGGAATCGACTCATCACAGTTTGATTCAGCAACTTCTCACCACCCATGTCGTTTCGACTGTGGAAAACAGGTGCAGCTCCCATTCACTGTTTTCTGTGTTCATCTGACAGAAGTAAGGGAATCTATCTGAAACACATTTCCAAAGCCAAAACCTCCATACAAATTTGATAACGAAAGTAAAAATTGCCTCTGTTTGTGTTCAGGCAATAAACACTGTCAGAGGTATTATAATGGTCGTGAAAGAATTGCTAACACTAACTGTGTTCTAAAAATGCTTCAATTGGACTTGCACAGAATAGCATAGAATACGAAAGTAAACATCTCCATGGAAACAACACAAGGTAGGTGCAGCTCCCATTCACTGTTTTCTGTGTTCATCTGACAGAAGTCAGGGAATCTACCTGAAACACATTTCCAAAGCCAAAACCTCCATAAAAATTTGATAACGAAAGTAAAAATTGCCTCTGTTTGTGTTCAGGCAATAAACACTGTCAGAGGTATTATAATGGTCGTGAAAGAATTGCTAACACTAACTGTGTTCTAAAAATGCTTCAATTGGACTTGCACAGAATAGCATAGAATACGAAAGTACACATCTCCATGGAAACAACACAAGGTAGTAATTTGTGTAATATTCACACTTTTAGCTGTCAGTAGTGCAACAAGAGTGTTTCAAGAATGTCCTCAACTTTCCACAGTAAACGCAATACCCAAATGACGGAAAAAGAAACAATCCACATCATTTCCACTTTTATCACATGTATAGCGCTTACGATTCCGTGATGCAGTGTTACCAACCGCAACGGTCTGACGTTCAAGAGCTGCAACGCACGTTTCCTTACGTTACTTCATGGCTGAAAACTACTGAGTAAATTTCAGAGATAATGAACCAAAAACTATCCTCAGTTTACAACTTGGATTCATACTACATAATTTATATAGAATAACTTGCTTTTCGTTCACTAGTCGTCTAACGTTAGCTCGACAAGAGGAAGAAATGATTGTGCAACACATAGGCTACTGTTAAACATGAATATATTGGTCTTTAAGACACATACACAAGCTAAAGGTTTACAGTAAGGAACGTGTGCATGTTCAGTCTCACAAAACAAGCATAGGCTTAGAATATCATTGAAGTTTGTTTTATTTAAAAAGATTGAAGGATTTTCACACTGAAAATCCGGAGGCATTACTTTTCAGCAAACCTTCTTACATCACGAGAAATACTGTATTACTAACTATTCTTCTGGGCTTTTCATAGGTTATTTGCTTTCTTGTTGCACTTGCAGGTTGTCTTCTACGTTGTCGTTCCTATCTTTCTATTCTCGCGCTTGAAATGCCGCAAGAAACTTCCCTGGTCCATTGGCTGTCCATTTGCTTGTCTGCAATTCCTGTTTGCATCCATTTCATTTTCATTACATACATAGCTGCGTCCTCCATCCCAGTCTGTTATCTACTCCAGTTTTTTGTTGTCACCTGTCTTTGCTAATGGCTCCCGAAAGGCATTAATCTGTTGCCTCTGTGAGGTCTTCAGTTTATGAATTTATTTTGCTTTCAGAGTCTATGTTTCACTGACATGGCAAAAATACTAACAGTACGCTTGTACAGCGTACTACAATCAGTTGCGTTTCATGTAATCTGTCGTTTGTCGTCCGTTATGAATAAGTAACACTGAACCCCATTCTCTTTTTATTATGTGGAGGCAATGGAGGAAAAATTAGCAGGATAATGCGTTTATTTATTGACGACTGCTAGGTTTTGTTGCACCTTCCGTCCTGTAAATGTACCTGAAAAAGTAGACGGAAGAATTAGTTTATTTAAAATATTCCACGGGATGAGAGAGTCAGCTCCATCATGCATGTTCTATGACAGCCTTGCACTGCTTTTGTAATCGCAGGGCTAACGGAGAATACAGAAAGTGTCAGAAATATTCCGTTACTAGGAAGCAGGAAGCACGCAGCTCTGTAGTTGGCAAGGCAGGCAATGATGCTATCCGTTGCCCTCAGCGAAGACGTAGCCACCAGAATGTGTGTGGAAACAAGCACTTTTCTGGTGGGTGTCTTTCAATATGACGCGACAAATTGTTGAGCTCTGAGCCGTGATTACATCATGTCACATTTTCAGCCGGGTTTCACCATAGTGCTACAGCTCAATAAAAGTTTGTCATTACATTTCTCCCTAACTTTTAATCAATTTTCGCCTCTAGAGGGAATTAATGAAGTTGTATTTGTGCTCTCAAGCGCACTTAAAGATACATGAACTTAGTGTTTCTTACTTCAGGTGCGCGTCTGTATGCATTTCTAACAAAATTCGTTTGATTTTAATACGTATGCTCGTGTCATACTCTTGATACTACGTTGTGATCACACCAATTGACAAAGTATGAGATCAAAGCTCATCCTGAAGTGTAAGAGAATCTCTTATCGCCATAAGCGATGGCATTTTGTCATTTCGAGTCCATATTTCAGGAAATATATTTGCCAGAGCAAAGGAAGTTCCATTCGATGCTGACCACACAAGTCGTAGGCAGAACCTATCATGTGTCCTTTAGTTGGCTTCAGACAACCAATGATATGCTACGTACTGTCATACGCAAGTTTATGAACCGAACGAGTACTGAGATGTGCAGTTAATTTCCTCGTTTGCCATTTGTAGCATATAGCCTGTTTTTTCACCAATTCTGTAAGTCACCCGCGACCTTCCTACAGGCGATCTATTTTCACTCTAGTCAATTTGTAGTAATTGAGCAGCTGTAGGTCCTTAGTATAAGTTTCATCTCTGAGTCCTTTTGTGACAGTTTTCTTGAGTTCGACCGAATAGTTTCATGGACTATAGATTAATGCCGCTCTCCCTATTCACCAGAAATGAAAAAGAAGCTATGTCTCCTGTAGCATCTCTGTGTTACCATCGTGAATTATCAGCTACTGTAGAGGACGATGTTATTACAACATAATGCTTTTTCTTTGTTTCACTGGCTGAAGCCGCTCTTACAGGCCTTTTATTGTAAGGGCTGACGAGCATAGTTTGTATCTAAAGATAATAAATATATACTATCTTGATTAGTTCCCCATTAGCTTAATGAATCGCAAGGATCGAAACTTTACACCCTTCCGGAAACTACCATGACGTAACGGATACTAGATACGCAGATACGTTAATTATTGACATATATTTAAAATTCTTCCATATGAAATGTCCTAGTCTGGATTTCGTTTGATAATGAATGTTTCCATTATACAGAAAATCGAAGTCAACGATATTTATAGCCGGATAAAATTCACTTAGATCGAAATCTTTATGATCTTGTCTCACTCGTTCTCACTGACAAGCAAATAGCCTGATGCGAAGATACATTAAGTAGTCACCCCAGTTTATACAATATGGCATTCATTGGCAACCCTCCTGTAACGACCAGCGTAGATAAATAATTTAGGTAAAGACATGTCTGTCAATACAAGTTTATAAACACCGTGTTAATTCCAACAGAAAGGAAGAGGCACTTAAATCAAACAAAACATTATTCAGATTATGCAGAAAGAGAGTAAAATATCGATTAGCTTTAATTAAAAATGATGACATCGGTAAGAAATAACCATACTGTCAGCTCCGAGCGATGAACGCTGCTGCTACCTATATAGAAAGTTAACAATGTGTTCATGAAATGGAGGCTCCTTGATCCGTGGATGCATTTGTCTTTTTTTCTGAAATAGTTATCCACAGGTTGGGAGGACACGTCAGTAAATAGTTTTGTATTTCGAACACAGTCTCAAAGCAAGTAAGTTTTAACTGAACTAGCCGTGAAAGCCGTCACTGTAATATTTCAGTTAAATACCAAAACGTTGAGTGCGCATATACCCATAACGTCACCAGTCGCTGCTAAGTACCCACCTCTCTAAATTAACTTGGAGAAGCTAAAGAGAGACAGTTATCTTACATCAGATATTGGCTTGTTCACACGTGAAGAAGTCATAACTACCAATCTCTCGTTTCTCACTTGCACAGGTGTGTACATTTATAAATTTGTTAAAATCTGAGATATACAGTATAAACACCACCAACCTGCAATGCATCACTTGACTAAAAATTAATGTGGTCTTAAGTAACTTTTCATGATGATGTGAAGATTGCTTTTAGTTTTCTTCTGTTATGTACATTTCTCTCTTTCATAATGAAATGAAGTTTATGTTATTTTTTCTTAAGGAAATTTTATGATAACGGCAACCTGAGACACTAAAAGGAGCTGAAACTTCCTGCCAGATTAAAACTGTGTGTCGGAACGAGACTCGAACTCGGGTCCTGTGCCTTTCGCGGGCGAGTGCTCTACTAGCTGAGATACCCAAGCACGACTCACGCTCCGTCCTCACAGCTTTCCTTCTGCCAGTATCTCGTCTCCTACCTTCCAAACTTTCAGAAGCTCTCCTGCGAACCCTGCGAACTCCTGAAAGAAAGGATATTTCGAAGACGTGGCTTAGCCACAGCCTAGGGTATGTTTCCAGAATGAGATTTTCACTTTGCAGCGGAGTGTGCGCTGATATGAAACTTCCTGGCAGATTAAACGAGCTGATGTATGGATGAATGACACAGTCGTGAAAATCAAAAAAATTCCTCCTGGCACTAAGAAGCGTTGTTCTTAGGACTAAAAATTTCTAGTTTGACCGCTTGCGACCCACAATAAGTATTGGTTCCGCCCGTGTGTACCAGCTTGGCGCAGCAAGTAGTAAATACTCGTCTTGCATGTGTCTTAAGGTCATTTTTAACCCCTTAGCTTAAGATCATTTGTAACGTTTGCCCTGGTACTGGCATACCTTAATGTCAGCTCACATTCCAGACGAGTTGAGCTGCAGGTAACAGCGTCTGCAGCTTCGGCTTCAGCTTCAACTTCAGCATCGGCAGTGACATCTCACCACGAGAGTCGAGAATGAGGAGGAGGCCACACCAGAAGAACTGTAAGTAACAAAAGGCCTTTCACATTATTGTATGTGTTTGATGTGATGTTACTCAGGGTTGTATCCCCGTAATGAAAGAACATGAGGATTAGGCTAAATTTTTGTGACAGTTTTTAACATTGTGTAGAAGGTAATCTGGGTATCGTTAAAAGTGATCAGAGTGTAATCGGAAGGGAAGAATTATTCAGCAGTTATACGAGGTAATTGTAATATTTCTCGATACAAAACACTTATAATATAGACCAAACTAGGGAAATTTCCAAAATATCAGAACGTATTAATGCGTTTCTAGCTCAATTCGCTAAAGATTTAAAGAAACTAATGAAATATAGTCAGAACGAAATAAAAGATGGTCAGAAAAAATTAGATGGTTTAGAGAAAGAACAGAGGGATACAGAGGGATTAAAGAAAGTTTTAGACGAGGGAATTAAAGAGGTTAACGAGGAATTAAAAACGATGGTACTGGCATTAAATCAACGGTGCAAGGCAATTAATAAAAGAATAGTAAAAGTGATAGAAAGAGTTAGAGTAGAGAAACACCAAGCAACAGATTTGTTAGTTCAAGGTGTTAACAGTCAGGTAATTGTGTCTCAGAAAAGAGTGACAAGTCAGTTTAGAGGCATGGAGTTATTAGTGGATAGTAAGTTAGGAAATCTGAAGAAAGAAATGATTAATAAGATAGAAAAGACGCAAAGATGGTGTGTGGAGAAGGCGAAAGAAGTAAACATTAAACTGTATTAAGTTAGTTTTTGTCTCAATACTGCTGCTATTATTGATGGATCCCACTCAGCAAGTGGAACTGGACCTGCGTTGACTCGGAGTAGTGACATTTTACTTAGTTATAGAGGTAAAACTGAGAGTGAGCCTATTTGGCGTAGATCGTTAAATGACTAATTATGAACATAGATGTAAGAGTAAAGACGAGAGTGGTGCAAGTGATCACGTGGAAGAGTTGAGGCTAGGAGATTACAGCGGTGGTTATCATTTTCCACGTTTTTAACCAAGTGGGTCAGTGCACCCTGTAATATTATAAAAGCATTTAAGAGGCTTACATCCCTCATGGGACGATAATCGATATATCACATATGATTAATCATTTAGAAAAAGGTGTTTCTCACTGGGCAAAGTTAAACATAGTAGCTTTCGTACAGTTGAAAATTTTGGGAGTGGATTCAAAGCAAGTACTGGTCTTCTAATGCTCAAAGAACTTTACGATTCCAATTGTTCAGGCCTAAAGGATATCATGAAAGCTAATGTGGACTTAGAGATTTCGTAAAATATCACATTAATCAAGACCTATATTTAGATGAACCTGTAAATGAAGTAAATCTTATTGAGATGTTGATTACACAATTGACAGATAAATTTCGGGAGAGATTCGTAGGATAAAGGTAGGTTCAGCCTCAACCTCTTTTAAAGTTATTGGATCAACTCGATTATTTAAATACGTCAAAGGATAAAGCGTCCAGGAGCATGTCGAACTGTGTAGAAGTAAAACATAAACACAGTGGTCAAAGAAATGGAAACGGAAATAGCAGAAGGGAAATGGGAGCGGTTGTAATTATGAACGCAACGATAATTACAGGAGTAAGAGTAATTTCCGACAGAGTGGTAGAGGTAGAAATAATAGGTGGTAACGAAATGAATCAAATAATAACCCTAATTATAATAATCTGTATTGGAATTTTAATAATGGTAACATTGACATGAATGTTAGTGATATGAATTGCGATATCAGTGAAAGATAATAGTAATCATAATGTGAGCTATAATCATAACCAGTCAGGTAATGTGACAGAATCACAGTCACATGGGGGTATAATTATTGTTGATGCAACGGACTGTCATCAGCGATTCAAATGGCAGGACCATCAACTACTCATTCCTTACTCCCTTTCCATATTCACCTACTATTTTTCTTTTCTTCCTTTTCCTGCTATCAAATTCCAGTTCCCCCCTCCCCCATTACTATTAAATTTTCCTCTCCCTTCACTATGTAAATAATTTCTTTTATCGCATCATACATTTCTTCAATCCCTTCATCGTACGCTGAGCTAGGTGGCATATAAACTTGTACTACTGTGTTAGGCATGGGCATCGTGTCTATCTTTGCTACAATAATGCGTTCACTATACTGTTCGTAGTAGCTTACCCGTGCTCCTATTTTTTAATCATTATTAAACCTACTCCTACGTTATCTCTATGTGACTTTGTATTTATAACCCTGTATTCACATAACCAGAAGTCGTGTTACTTGTGCCACCGAACTTCACTAATTCCGACTATATCTAACTTTAACCTATCCACTTCCCTTTCAAAATTTTCTAATCTACCTGCCCGATTAATTGACCTGACATTCCACGCTCCGATCCGTAGAACGCCAGTTTTGTTTCTCTTGATAACGGCGACCTCCAGAGTTGTCCCCGCCTGTAGGTCAGAATGAGGGACTATTTTACATCTGGGAATATTTTACCCAAGATGACGCAATCATCAATTAACCATACAATAAAGCAGCATGTCCTCGGGAAAAATTACGGTTGCAGTTTCCCCTTGCTTTCAGCCGTTCGCAGTACCAGCACAGCAAGGCCGTTTTGGTTAGTGTTACAAGGCCAGATCAGTCAATCATCCAGACTGTTGCCCCTGCAACTATTGAAAAGGCTGTTACCCCTCTTCAGGTACGACATGTTTGTCTGGCCTCTCAATAGATACCCCTCCGTTGTGGTACGGTACTGCTATCTGTGTCGCTGAGGCATGCAAACCTCCCCACCAATGGCAAGGTCCATGGTTCACGTGGGGTGGGGGGTGGGAGGGAGGGCAAGGGATGGGGATAAAATAAGTAAGGGTATTGAAAGGTTTTTTCTGTATGATGGTACGTTTGAGATTCAGCTAATGCCCAATCCTACGACAATAATAGTGAAAGAAGTAGATACAGATAAAGTTGAGGTACACACAAGTAGAATTAAGTATGCCATTGGAAAATGTTTGCAGAAATAACCTGAAAGAATGAGTGCTGAGATACAGACCTAAGAAACATAATGTTACTAAGAAGTATGTTAAATATCAAAGTAGACCTGTGCTTTCTGAAGATCAGCTTAACCGAATTATAACACAGAAAGATAAGGAGTTTGAAATTAAAGCGTGAAGGTCTCGAGCTTATAAGAAGAGTGTGAACTTTAGTAGTTCAGTGAGTTGAATTTACTCAATGAAACTACCCGGCACAGCATTTAATGTACTGTGCCATTTTAGTTCCATTGTTGATACTAGTTAAATTTGTAATGGTTTATCATTTAAAATAAGTTAATGAGAGTATGTGTTATAGTTATATTGTAGAACCAGAGCTGTTTCGCATTTAAAGAGAACATAGTTATAAGATGCAAGATGACTGAAGCAGCTATGGCTGGTATGGATCATTAAAACTTTTGAACGAACTACAGTAGGACTATGATCGCTTTTTCTAGATATACAAAAACTGGGAGGAGGTAGTGACGCATTTGGCCAACCAAAGAATTGAAACGTTGATTTATTACTGATTAGCTAGAATATTGTTAAATTAGGTTCTAATAATCATGGACTTACAAGAAAGAGTTGAATGTCACATTATATGCAGCTTCCTATTAGACGGAAACGAAGAGGAGGCTATGCAAAGTGTCTAAATTAATTTGGAAGAGATTCGTGCCGTTATGTAAATGATGTGGTTGTTCCAGTCTATTGTGAAAGGAGCAAGATGTCATAAGGCAAGGATACAGTGTGTAAAAATTCTTTATTTCGTGTAACTGTGTAACTGAAGTCAGTGTGTGTGTGTGTGTGTGTGTGTGTGTGTGTGTGTGTGTGTGTGTGTGTGTGTGTGTGTGTAAGTTCTAGAAAAACCAGTATTGTAACCAGTTGTAAAAGTAAAGCTTCAAAGACCGTCTATACGGCGATTACTCACAGCAGGAACGTGCTCCAAGGATCATACTGAGCGAGCTGGCCGCTATAATACAAATCATCAGGCACTCTAAATTACGTATTGATTGTTAAACAATAATGGTAGCGCCCTACGTTTGTCCAGATTTATGGTTCAACTATGGTTTTGTGGAAGGAAGCACCTAGTCGCTATCGAGGAGCCGAAGAGTACGTGAGCTTGAATCGTTAAGACGACTGTTTTGTTATTGCAGGTGAGTTGAGACACGTCTACGCGTGATGTTGTCGATACTTTGCTACGAGAATTTGGTATCGATTATCGAGACAGTTTAAGATTTTTCTACAATTCTGTTGGAAAGTTTCCGGAAACTTGTATGGAATGGATTTTGATTTTTAAATGCAAAATTAGATGATGCAGTAACGATACCATGGCACAATCAGCGGAACTGTTTCATGAAATTTTATTTGAAGGTATCTCCTCGTAATTTTGTATTATATTTGAACTGTGGCCAAGCGATCTTTGAGTGACGGTTTAGTGTAGTGTTACTGGTACGCTGCGTTAGCTTGAAAACTGATGGTTTTGAGTCGTAGGTACGACCGTAAATTAAAGTTTTAACGTCAGCAATTGTGTCTGACGAGATTCGGGTTCCTTGTATGTGATCGTTTGTTACAAACGTTTAAGAATTTGGCAGTTGAGTATAGTTTGGAGGCTCTGGGATAAGCACACTCTAAGGTAACTGAAAGTTAGCTATTTGTGTAGATTCGTGGAGGATAGTTTTACTACGAGGAAAGTAACTTATTGTATACTGTACTCCGTCTTCAGGCCACGAGTGGCCTACCGGGATCACCTGACCTCTGTGTCATCCTCAGAGGAGGATGCAGATAGGAGGGGCGTGGTCTAAGCACACCGCTCTCCCGGTCGTTGTGATGGTATTCTTGACCGAAACCGCTACTATTCGGTCCAATAGTTCCTCAATTGGCATCACGAGGCTGAGTGCACCCCGAAAAATGGCAACAGTGCATGGCGGCTGGATGGTCACCCATCCAAGTCCCGGCCACGCGCTACAGCGCTTAACGTCGGTTATATCACGGGAACCGTTGTATGCACTGCGGCAAGACCGTTGTCTTATTGAATACTGTGAAGTATTTAATAATCGATTGACGTTCTCAAGTTTTTTCGATCGTAGGATCAAGTACAGGAAGAAGCTGACAAAGTGAATTGACTTCCCGTATATTTAGCCTGTAGTCATTGATAGTAATGCAGTTAAAGAGATTCCATTGCCCTAATTGAACCATTTCAAGAAGCAAAATCCTACGTCTACCATTATTCTACTACTAAGTGACGAGTCACATTGAGTTATATTTGTGGTGTTTACACGAGAAAGCAACACCTGAAGTACTTGAGCTTTTAAAAATATGATTTTAAGTCGAGCTTAAAAAAGGCGGTAGGGCCTAACTTTTATGTTGTGTTCCCGTTACTTTTTTTCTTTTAGATTTCTATCTCGTTCAGTGTGGAGAGTATAGAGCTGTGCTCATTCGCTTACATCAGCATTTCCCTATGTAAAGATCTGATTCATTTTAAAGAGTTTTGGCTAAAATAAGCTCTGGTTTGTTAGAATTAAATTTCAGGCGTCGTGTTATTATTTTGCCCAATACCCTAAATTAAGTGAAAGATAATAAACCTATTCTGAATTTTGGAAAGGGAAGTAGAAACATATAAACAGTTAAGCTTAGTGATATGACTTATAGCAAGTAGGGCAAGAACGTTCAAGTGAGCGACATAATATAAAAAAATGAAGAGTCTTTCAAGGCAAAGTAAAGAAATACTCTGTCAAAGTTTAACGACGCCAAGTTGACTATTTTCTTGAGAGATAACAGTGGAGTTACGGTAAAAAAAATATTGTTGTTGACAAATATAAACCAGTACGCAAAAATTTACTTACGAAAGAATTCCGATTTAATACAAAATGCTATAATCAAACTTTAGCAGAGCTATCGCTAATCGCCGGATGTAAATGACTTGTTTATTTCCATAGTAATGGTTCAAATGGCTCTGAGCACTATGCACTATTGGACTTAATTTCTGAGGCCATCAGTCCACTAGAACTCAGAACTACTTAAACCTAAGTAACCTAAGGACATCACACATATCCATGCCCGGGCAGAATTCGAACCTGCGACCATAGCGGTCGCGCGGTTCCAGACTGTAGCGCTCCATAGTCATAAATACATCTTTGGACAGAAATGTCAGTTTCTTTGTAAAAATAATTCAATGAAGAGTCCTTTTCTACACTTTGTAAGCGTAAATGGTATAACGAAGAATTGGGATTAACTAACTGAAATTTAATTCGAAGCGCTATGTAATCTGAGTAAAGAGTTAAGAGGAGCCAACATTACGTGGCATACCACGACTGAGAAGTATAAATCTGATTAATACTAATTTGTACGGTACATTCGTTTGTGGAGTATTGTTGATCTCTACAATTAGTTATCAGCTTAACTCAAACAGATCCGTGGGATAGTTGCTATGTTACAGTGTTGGAAAGGCTATTTACCAATTCGATGAGATACACGAGTGCTGATTGTTTTCAGAATTGCTTATACAGTGTTTCAAAGAACCTGTTATCTATACCTACTTTGTCTCAATTTCCTCTTGTACTGGATTGGGGTGACAGCTGAACTTTTCATCAGGGCTAGATACGTGATCACTTGTAGGTGGCAATTCCGGCACAGTGAGACCTCTCATGACTTTTTCCTCTGAGGTTATATAAAATCCCTTATGTATAGAACATATACTGAGTACATCTTTGCATTAGCATCAGAAGAATCTTGTACGTTATGTACCGATGCGGTGGCCGTAACATTGAACATAAATTCTATTGCCATGAACCACTGAATAAATTTACAGTAGTTGAATGTACTCTGTGGTTTTGTCAATAAAAGTTTTCAGCAGTACAGTACTATGGGGTTTCATTTAGCCTCCTGAGTTCATAGAAAGTGCATAGTGCTGTAGAATCTTCATTGCACGTTTTCGGGCTACAGGTTCCTGTCATCAAAACGTTCCGAACTTTATTCTTTGCAATCTTTGAAATTTATAATACGTAATGTAGTTACAAACGGCATAGAATTTTTTTACTGATGGTATCATGTTCGTTTATAAGCTCTTACCTAATTTCGTCATTGTATCGTTTTCAAGCACCTACGTGACATCACCTTCTATACGTCACGGTTTACCCTGTGTAAACGTCGGTCGGAATCTTTTCCCCATACTTGTATAATTGAGCAGAAACCAAACAATTACGCTGCACTATCACATGTCACACTGCTGTAGACGTAACTACGAGTACTGCCGTCTGACAAATGGTATCACATATCCAAGAGTGTAGTTCATTGAGAGAGGAGTTAAGCCGTTGGCACACGGATCTAGTTGGTTAACGTGATTTTTTGCTCTCGGCGGTCTCCAGCGGAGTTGTCGACTTTTTCCGGCTCGCAGTCAACACAGTTTGTTCACGAAAGGGGGCGTACGTAAAATTCCTACGTCAACACAATTAAAACGCACATTTCCTCCCTTCAACATAAGATAGTCATGTTGTTGAGCCCGTGTTACACATAAATAAAACATGTAAAAAGACAAAAAGGGAAGATTCAGTCCAATTGGGTGAGGACATCAGCTAATAAAATTTGATGAAATCGAACAAACTTACTGCTGACAGGGAACGCACTTATATTTATACTATGTATAACACAAAGTATTTCTACTAATTTCGTAAGGAAGTCCTACAACTTCTACGAAAACGTGAAGGTTAAGAAAGAAAAATTACATAGAACAGGACCGGAACCCTATACTGACCTAACATACGCGCTGTAACGTGATGCCTCTACACACTACCATAGGCTGTAGCTGCGTTGTAAGTGGCTTGGGATTTAAACTTGTATTCTTCTGTAGCTTTAATCGTGGGTATATTATTAATTTGCCTTTAATAATAACAAATCCGAAAAAGAACGATGCATTTTCATGAATCTTTAAAGTTCCGTTTCCCTGAGACGGCTTACTCTGATAACACGCGAGTTATAACGCGATAATAACTAAATACGAAAATACTTCAACCACCAATAGGACGTCTTCAGTAGTTTTATTGGAAAAAATCGTATTAATAAAGATTGGTTCTCGAAACGTTCAACGAGCTGGTGCTTAGAAACAGCATTGATTCATAGGGTATGAAGTACAACATAAAAACCACTAGCTACTGAACAGCACAAGTCAAATACTGTGTCTTACTTTCTGCGGGCATCAAGTTTTCTACTTGTAACATAGGGGACGTACTTGCTTCCTACTGGTTCTACTTTATATGACACGTCACCAAAATATGCAGACCTTACTTTGTGATTCAAGTGGCGAAATTGCTCCTCCATGCGAAATACAGGAAGTGACGTCGCATATCTCCCATAATGCCACGTCATCGTTAGCGAAGTTGTTCTGTGTGCCCATAGTTTAATGATACGTGCTAGCCATTAACCATGCGAGAGTGGTCCACACTGAACGCTAACGAAAGCCCATAGAAGTTCCTGCGGTCGTCAGTATGGCGCGTGACGTCAATATGATGCTGCGTTTGTAGGAAACGTTGTGAATCGACTGTTACTCATCCGTTTTGATCACAGAGAGTATACCGAAGCGGCCGTAGACAAATTTATTAATTGTTAAATATTAAGTTGGTTGTTGCAATAAAAAGGAACGTTCTGCCATGTACGGGACACTCTGAATAGTTCAGAAGTTATTCTTTGTAGATTTGGTCCCGTAATAAATAGTGTAAGTAGGCTGTTTAGGTTCTTATAGTGGTAAAGTAGGTGAAAAGACGAGGGCTGCTAGAAATTGTTGGGTAACAGAAGAAATATTGAATTTAATTGATGAAAGGAGAAATTTAAAAATGCAGTAAATGATGCAGGCAAAAAGGAATACAAACGTCTCAAAAATGAGATCGACAGGAAGTGCAAAAAGGCTAAGCAGGGATGGCCAGAGAACAAATGTAAGGATGTAGAAGCTTATCTCACTAGGGGTAAGATAGATACTGCCTACAGGAAAATTAAAGTGACCTTTGGAGAGAAGAGAACCACTTGTATGAATATCAAGAGCTCAGATGGAAACCCAGTTCTAAGCAAAGAAGGGAAGGCAGAAAGGTGGAAGGAGTATATAGAAGGTTTATACAAGGGCGATGTACTTGAGGACAATATTATGGAAATGGAAGAGGATGTAGATTAAGACGAAATGGGAGATAAGATACTGCGTGAAGAGTTTGACAGAGCACTGAAAGACCTGAGTCGAAACAAGGCCCCAGGAGTAGACAACATTCCCTTAGAACTACTGACGGCCCTGGGAGAGCCAGTCATGACAAAACTCTACCAGCTGGTGAACAAGATGTATGAGACAGGCGAAATAGTCTCAGACTTCAAGAAGAATGTAATAATTCCAATCCCAAAGAAAGCAGGTGTTGACAGATGTGAAAATTACCGAACTATCAGTTTAATAAGTCACAGCTGCAAAATACTAACGCGAATTCTTTACAGACGAATAGAAAACTGGTAGATGCGGACCTCGGGGAGGATCAGTTTGGATTCCGTAGAAATGTTGGAACACGTAAGGCAATACTGAACTTACGACTTATCTTAGAAGAAAGATTAAGAAAAGGCAAACCTACGTTTGTAGCATTTGTAGACTTACAGAAAGCTTTTGACAATGTTGACTGGAATACTCTCTTTCAGATTCTGAATGTGGCAGGGGTAAAATACAGGGAGCGAAAGGCTATTTACAATTTGTACACAAACCAGATGGCAGTCATTAGAGTCGAGGGGCATGAAAGGGAAGCAGTGGTTGGGAAAGGAGTGAGACAGGGTTGTAGCCTCTCCCCAATGTTATTCAATCTGTATATTGAGCAAGCAGTAAAGGAAACAAAAGAAAAATTTGGAGTAGGTATTAAAATTCATGGAGAAGAGGTAAAAACTTTGAGGTTCGCCGATGAGATTGTAATTCTGTCAGAGACGGCAAAGGACTTGGAAGAGCAGTTGAACGGAATGGACAGCGTCTTGAAAGGAGGATTTAAGATGAACATCAACAAAAGCAAAACGAGGATAATGGAATGTAGTCAAATTAAATCGGGTGATGCTGAGGGAATTAGATTAGGAAATGAGACACTTAAAGTAGTAAAGGAGTTTTGTTATTTAGGAAGTAAAATAACTGATGACGGTAGAAGTAGAGAGGATATAAAATGTAGACTGGCAATGGCAAGGAAAGCGTTTCTGAAAAAGAGAAATTTGTTAACATCGAATGTAGATCTATGTATCAGGAAGTCGTTTCTGAAAGTATTTGTTTGGTGTGTAGCCATGTATGGAAGTGAAACATGGACGACAACTAGTTTGGACAAGAAGAGAATAGAAGCTTTCGAAATGTGGTGCTACAGAAGAATACTGAAGAGAAGGTGGATAGATTACGTAACTAATGAGGAGATACTGAATAGGATTGGAGAGAAGAGAAGCTTGTGGCACAACTTGACAAGAAGAAGGGATCGATTGGTAGGACGTGTTTTGAGGCATCAAGGGATCACAAATTTAGCATTGGAGGGCAGCGTGGAGGGTAAAAGTCTTAGAGGGACACCAAGAGATGAATACACTAAGCAGATTCAGAAGGATGTAGGTTGCAGTAGGTACTGGGAGATGAAGAAGCTTGCACAGGATAGAGTAGCATGGAGAGCTGCATCAAACCAGTCTCAGAACAGAAGACGACAACAACAACAACAACAACAACAACAACATTGGTAACGTCGCCGCCACGTAGCGCTCTGTATGAAAATCACTGGCTGTGCAGTGTGCAGTCTTTGGCTGGTTTGCATTGTTGTCCGCCATTGTAGTGTTGGGCAGATGGATGTTAACAGTGCGTAGCGTTGCTCAGTTGGAGGTGAGCCGCCAGCTGTGGTGGATGTGGGGAGAGAGATGGCGGAGTTTTGAAATTAGTAAGACTTGATGTCATGAACTGCTATATATATTATGACTATTAAGGTAAATGCATTGTTTGTTCTCTATTAAAATCTTTCATTCGCTAACTATGCCTATCAGTAGTTAGTGCCTTCAGTAGTTTGAATCTTTTATTTAGCTGGCAGTAGTGGCGCTCGCTGTATTGCAGCAGTTGGAGTAACGAAGATTTTTGTGAGGTAAGTGAATTGTGAAACGTATAGGTTAATGTTAGTCAGGGCCATTCTTTTGTACGGATTTTTGAAAGTCAGATTGCGTTGCGTTAAAAATATTGTTTGTCAGTTTAAGCACAATCATGTATAATTTTTCCAAGGGGACATTTCATATGTCGACCCTTAGCCGAGGATACCTCACTGGAATCTTTTGATTTTATTCTAGTAGTTTGTGTAATTACTGTAGATTTTGTTTATTGCTAGCGAGTAATTGTAGAGAGAATCTCCTTTGTAATTGCAGTCTTTCATTGTTGTACAGTAAAACAGTTGTGGCATGCATGTAGATTTGCACCAAGTATTTCGCAGCTGCGCTTTTAATTAACTAGATATTATTTGCTATGTTAATGTGTTTTCTTATTTTTGCTCTTCAAATTGTGTTTTTCTGTGTTGTCATGTGAAATATTGTGACAATAATAGCGTGTGAAAAACGTAATACTAGGCTTCAAAGTAAACTGAGAAATGACAGTGAAGACGAATGCCGTGTGTTAGCGTCACCATGTAATAAATTAACTAATGTTCAAAGTAGTAATCTGGTAATAGTGCATAGGGAAATGGAGTGGGCTGCAAACAATGGCGTAGGCAGTGAAACAATTAGTGAGCAGGGAAGCATTATCGATCGATCGGTCGGCAACAGCTCGCCTCAGGATTCCGAAATGACAGGACACAATGTTGCAAATACTGTACATTCAGGTTTTGCGTCCTCACCGTTTTATTAAATAAGTCAAGACACATTTTCTGATTGTCAAAATGTGACTGTTACCGGTGCAAATGCACTGCCGGAAAGCATAGAGGAACATGTTCCATACACTAATACATTATTATTGCAATTAATGCAACAAATGGAACAACACCAGAGACAAACACAGCAACAGTTAACATGCTGAAGCCTCTGCCTTCTAATTGGAATACAGTGCAATTACATAGTGCTACGAAGCAAACTGTTGGTAATTTTTGTAAGTTGTGGATGGAAAAAGGAGAGTATTTGTGATTTACTCTCCTGAGTGAACTCTTGAACGCTGAATTCTTCGAATGAGGAATTGACAGAATATAAATTTACGATGCAAACAGCTATCGCAACGTTAGTGAAGTTCGAGCTCGAATTTTTTTGAAGTAGTATAAGCTCCCTGGGCCAATTTCGAGAGTACTGCATTTGATATAGAGACAGATTTAACGGTAAAGGAGTTAAGAAGAATTTTTCCTTTTTCGCCTCCCACTTTGCATTATAGCTGTGCCTCGTCCTCTCTCCACTTTAGCTGCAATGAAACTGCACGGAGACTTAACGATACCTTGGTGGTATGTCGATTTTCGGGACATCACAAACTGATAATCCACTTCTAAGTGACTATGCTGTACTTTCTATGAGGTACATCAAAAACTGCCTTAAAAACCATGTTGCGAGTGGTCTGATAATGTTCTCCATTCTCTCATATGTATCGCCCTCATCACAACTATTGAAAGTAATATCCTAAATTGTTGCACACATATTTCTATATATGCAGTTGCGTTTTAGTCTTGGTGGTGGTTGTTGGGATGTTTAAGGGGACTAAACAGCTAATGTCATCAGTCCCCCATTCCAAAAACAGGCAAGACGAAAATTTACGGAGCAGGTAAAACCCCAAGGGGGGAGGAGACGCCCCTCCCTCCAGTCACTGAAAGAACACAAATGTGGCAGCGAACACTAGAGACAAGAAGAGTACAGACGAACACCGGATAGAAAGAAACGGAAGAAGAGGGCCGGAGACTGGTCGACTGACCATGGGAACAAAAAAAGGGAAAGAGTCAACCATTTGAATACACACTAAAATCTGCAACCAATGAGAGACTCGAGGACAAGAGACAGGACCCCTCTAAATGGAACCATAAAAAGGACTACCACAGATAAAATTAAAAACGTCGTCAGCCATGGAGGCATCATCGCATAAAACCAAAGGCAATGTGCCCGGGAGATTAAAAGTCTACCGGAGGGTGCGCAGGCGGGGACACTCCAACAAAATTTGGGCGACCGTCAACCGGGACCCACACTGACACAGGGGGGATCCTCCTGACGCAAAAGATGTCTGTGTGTCAGGTAGGTATGGCCGATGTGGAGCCAACATAGGATGACAGAATCCCTGCGAGAAGCCAGCAGGGATGACCACCACACATCGGTCGTCTCCTTAACAACCCGCAGTTTATTCGGCAAAGTGAGGCTACGCCACTCGTCATGCCACATCCAAAGCACCTTACGGCGCAACGCCAGCTGCAGATCACGAGCTGGGAGGCCGATCTCCAAAGTGGGGGTGTCCATCGCCCCTTTGGCCAGCCTGTCGACACGTTCGTTCCCCAGGATGCCAACATGACCTGGCGTCCAAACAAAGACCACCGAACGACCAGAGCGGGTAATGGCAAAAACAGACTCCTGAATAAAGGATACCAGAGGAGAAGAGGTATAGCAGCGGTCGATAGCCTGGAGGCTGCTCAGAGAGTCACTGCAGATGACGATGGACGTACCTGAGCAGAAACGCATATGCTCAAGAGCGCGCAATATGGCCACCAGCTCTGCAGTAAAAATACTGCAGCCAGCCGGCAAGGAGCGCTGTTCAACAAGGGCAGCGTGAGCAAAAGCGTAGGGAGTACGACCATCTACCAGGGAACCATCAGTGTAGACAGGCTCACAGCCTGAAAATGAGGCGAGGAGCGCAAGAAAACGGCTACAGAGGGCCACAGGCGGAACCGAGTCCTTGGGTTCCCGTGCCAAGTCCAGGCGGACGGACGGCCAGGGTATACACCAGGGAGACGTGGGTGCACGGACCCGGAAGGGTGGCAGAAGAGGGGATGACCCCAGTTCCGACAGCAGGGACTGGACGCAGACAGCAATGGGAAGCCCAGACCTAGGCCGCCGGTCGGGCAGAGGGAGGACCCTGGAGGGGAAAAGCAGGCGATGATTGGGATGGCCCGGTGAGCAATGCACAAGGACAGCATAGTCGGCGAGCAGTCGGTGGCGGCGAATCCGCAGTGGGGGATCCCCGGCCTCCACCAGTAGACTATCCACGGGGCTCGTACGGAAAGCGCCAGTTGCAAGCCGAACCCCACGGTGTTGTATGGGGTCCAACAACGTCAACACTGAGGATGATGCAGACCCATAGGCCAGGCTCCCATAATCAAGCCTGGACTGCACAAGGGCTCTGTACAATCGCAACAGCGTGCAGCAATCTGCACCCCAAGACGCTTGGCTCAGGCAGCGGAGGGCGTTGAGGTGCCGCCGGCACTTTTGCTTCAGCTGAGTAATATGAGGAACCCATGTGAGCCGGGCATCAAAGACGAGTCCTAAGAAGCGGCTAGTGTCCACCACTTCAAGTAGGTGGCCGCTGAGGTAAAGTTCCGGATGAGGGTGGACCGTCCGACGCCTGCAGAAGTGCATAACTCGAGTCTTGGCTGCAGAGAACTGAAATCCATGAGTCAGAGCCCATGATGCTGCCTTGCGAACGGCTGCTTGCAGCCTTCGTCCGGCGACTCCCGTAGTCGTTGAGCTAAATGAGCTGTAGAAGTCGTCGGCATACAAAGAAGGAGACACCGACGACCCCACGGCATCAGCCAGACCATTAATGGCCACTAGAAGTAAGGAAACGCTGAACACCGAGCCCTGCAGGACCCCATTTTCCTGTATATAAGATGAACTAGAGGCGGCACCGACTTTCACCCGGAAAGAGCGCCGCAATAAAAAGTTTTGATGAAAAGCTGGGAGCTGACCACGAAGACCCCACTCACGCAACGTAGCAAGGATGTGATGCCTCTATGTTGTGTCATATGCTTCCCGCAGATAAAAAAATACAACAACGAGATGCTGACGGCGGGAAAAGGCCGTACGGATAGCAGATTCCCGCAGCACCAAATTATCCGCAGCAGACCGGCCCTCATAGAGGCCACCCTGGGATGGAGCGAGGAGACCGCGCGACTCAAGGACCCAACACTAACGCCGCCCCACCATACGTTCGAGCAATTTGCACAAAACGTTGGTGAGGGTAATGGGACGATAGCTGTCCACCGCCAGAGGGTCCGCACCGGGCTTCAAGATGGGGACAATAACACCCTCTCGCCATTGTGACGGGAACACGCCCTCACTCCAACTGCGGTTAAAGATGGTGAGGATGTGTCTCTGGCAGTTCCTGGAGAGATGCTTCAGCATCTGCGCGTGGATGCAGTGCTGTATCATGGCAATCGGAGAGGGCAGCGAGGAATTCCCTCTCGTTGAACGGAGCATTGTATTTTTCAGAACGACATGTGTGGAATGATAACGGCGTCAGCTCGGCGCGATCCTTTAGAGAGCGAAAGGCGGGAGGCTAAGTCGCAGTCGCAGAGCTCGTAGCAAAGTGCGCGGCAAGGTGGTCAGCAATGGCGGCAGCGTCAGTGCAGACAACGCCGTCCAGGGAGATTCCAGAGACACCCATAGGGGTCTGGTATCCATAAATCCGCCGGATGCGGGACCACACAAGCGACGGGGAGACACGGGAGCCAAAGGATGAAGATACCTCTCCCAGCACTCCTGCTTACGCCGTGCAATAAGACGACGGGCCAAGGCACGGAGCTTCTTAAAGGTGATGAGGGTCTCCAGAGACGGGTGCCGCCTATGACGCTGGAGAGCCCGCCTACAGTCGCCAATAGCCTCAGCAATCTCAGGCGACCACCAGGGGACAGCCTTCCTCCGAGGGAGTCCAGAAGAGCGGGGGATGGCAGCCTCGGCCGCAGAAATAATTGACGTGGTCAAGACACAGACCACCTCGTCAATGTCACCCTGTGGGGGAGAAGCAATGGTGGCAGCGGAAGTAAAAGCCGGCCAGTCAGCCCTGTTCAGAGCCCAGCGGGGCAGGCGCCCAGAAGAATGACACTGGGGCAGTGACAAATAGATGGGAAAATGGTCACTACCACACAGGTCAGGATGCACTCTTCAGTGGAGTGATGGGACAAGTCCGGGGCTGCAAAGAGAGAGATCGATGGCCGAGAATGAGCCATGGGCCACACTGAAATGCATGGGAGCACCGGTGTTCAAGAGGCTAAGGTCGAGCTGAGCCAACACATGCTCCACGGCATGACCGCGGTCATTGGAGACAGTCCCACACCATAAAGAGTTGTGGGCATTGAAATCGCCGAGAAGCAGCAATGGTGGCGGGAGTTGAGCCAGCAGCGCAGCCAAGACATGTCGGGGGAGCTCCCCATCAGGAGGAAAATAAACAGAGCAAACAGTAATAGCCGGCGAGAGCTCAATCATGACAGCGACTGCCTCTAAAGGCGTCAGAAGGGGTACTGGCGAGCTACAGGCAGAGTGGTGAACAAAGAGGCAAACTCCACCTGAAGTTCGTTGACAGGCAGCGCGGTTCTTATAGTATCCCCGATAACCGAGAAGGGCAGGGGTCCGCATTGCTGGAAACCAAGTTTCCTGAAGAGCAATGCAGAGAACAGGGGAAACACTCAGAAGCATCCGGAGCTCAGGCAGGTGGCGGAAATAACCGTCGCAATTCCACTGGAGAATGGAAGCAGGAAGGGAATGGGAGGGCGTGAAGGCGACTAAGAGGCAGACAGCGCCTCAGAGCCAATGGCCGCCACCGGGCGAGAGTCAGCTGCGTCCATAGGAGAGGCCCCCTAGGGTTCCGTAAGGGCGAGATCAGCAGCAGAGGCGAGGATCTCCACCTCATCCCCAGAGCCAGAACTATGTACAGCAGACGGTACTGAAACCGCCAGAACGTCCTTCTTGGACACGTTCCGTTCCTTCTTCTCGCGTCTGTCCTTTGGATTAGAGGGCTGGGAGAGTTTCTCTGAAGGAGCGTTGGAGGCTGACGACGACGCAGAAGCTCTACGACCAGCAGGTGGTGGAACCCTCAGCCACTGGCTGACATCCGGCCGGGTAGGAGAAGAAATGGAAGAAGGGAGGGCCCCAAGGGACCCCTTCCACGAGAGAGGAACCGGCAGAGGCAACGCCGGCGGAGAAGGAGAGGGAGGGGGAGAGGAAGGGGGAGGGCCCTTTGGTTTTTGAGCAGATGTCACTCCAGAAGCATGTGCGGGGGGAGTGACAGAAGAGGGTTTGCCCCCAACTGCTAAGGGGCAACAGAGGAAGGCTTGCCCCCAGACATGAGGGGGGCAGACAGAGGTGTATGGCCCCGAGGGCCCACTGAAGGCGGCACAGATGAGGTGGTAACTGCCGCCCGCGAGGGCGACCATAACGTGGTTTCAGCATAGGATGTTCAAAGTGGGACAGGATACAACGTTTCGAATTTCAGTTTTGCCTCACTATAAGTAAGCCGGTCCAGGGTCTTAAATTCCATTATCTTCCACTTCTTATGAAGAACGGGGCACTCCGGTGAGCATGGAGAGTGGTGTTCCCCTCAGTTGACATAGACAGGCGGAGGCGCACATGGAGAATCGGGATGAGAGAGGCGTCTGCAATCTCGACATGTGGCGCTGGATGGGCAATGGGAGGACATATGCCCAAACTTCCAGCACTGGAAGCACGGCATCGGGGGAGGGACGTATGGCTTGACGTCACAATGGTAAACCATTACCTTGACCTTCTGAGGCAATACAGCACCCTCGAAGGCCAAGATAAAGGCACTGGTGGCCATCCTGTTATTCTTGGGTCCTCTATGTACACGACGGACAAAATGCACACCACGTCGTTCCAAGTCGGCTCTCAGCTCATCGTCGGATTGTAACAAGAGGTCGCGATGGTAAATAATCCCCTGGACCATGCTACTGTGGGGAGTGACGGTAACAGGGACGTCTCCCAGCTTATCACACAAGAGCAACACCCGTGACTGGGCTGGGGAGGACGTCTTGAGGAGAATGGACCCATTCTTCATTTTAGACAACCCTGCCACTTTCCCAAACTTATCCTCCAGGTGTTCCACAAAAAACAGTGGCTTTGTCGTAAGAAAGGAGTCACCATCAGTCCTGCTGCAGACAAGGTATTGTGGTACGTAAGGCTCCGGCTTGGCACTAGATCTGCGTGCCTCCCACGGCGCAGCCAACGAGGGGAACGACTGAGGGTCATATTGTGAAGCATCAAATTAAATTCTGCCTCGCTTAGAGACGCTGGTAGCAGTGCGACCACCAGCTTTGTGTCATTTATTGCGCTTAATTGGGCCACATCCGCCCAGATGCAACCTACTCCGAACGAGGGCTCTCCCCAAGGGCGCCACCCAGCCAAAGCAATGGGTACCTGGCCGATATCCCATTGCCCGGAGTCCCCGTGCCCCAGACATGATGGGCACATACTCCTTGGCATGTATGGGGAGGAAACAGCTCTGGCATCTGTAGTGCGATCCCTCCGTGGTCAGGGGGTTACCACCAAGAGGGTACATGACGACCCCACCACAACGGACTGGCTACCGTGCTGGATTTTAGGTGTTGAAAGGGTCCACAGTTGTCGTGGGCGCTAAGAAGGGGATTGCGCACAAGACGAGAAGGAGGCAACCCAGAAGACATGGGATGTAAATCCCGTCACACGACATTGGATAGCATGCAAGATGGTGGTGCACAATGGACCAATAGAAAAACACCACGTAAGGCGTCCTTCCCCAAATGGCACGCACAAACAACGGAAATTTTGAAAATTGGAGGTCAAACCCAAGAGGGGACCATCACATAAGGCCGAAACGTTTGAGACTCCTTTTAGTCGCCTCTTACGACAGGCAGGAATACCGCGGGCCTGTTCTTACCCCCGAACCCGCAGGGGGGTTTAGTCTTGCTTTGCACAATTCATAGCTGTTTTTTTTCTTCGTAGCCCACTTCCTGAGGATTGTCCAACAGCGAGTTGTGACATCGTGGACAGAAAAAGCCGTAATTGTAGTGAAGATAAATAATTAACTCATAGCAGTGTAGGAGCTATTTGTAACAATTTTGATTCACAACATACGTCAGTGCCGACGCTAAATACACAATAGTCGTTTACTCTTCATATAGCTTGTTCTACATTGTGTTTCCTTTCTCCACACAGGTCAATGTTTGCCTATATATTTTCCGAGCACTACAACTCCTAGGTGAAACTTTCGTCCCTTCCTCCCTAAAGACAGAGATACTACGACAAAGGAATTATTTGGAGGTCACGATACGAAGAGACTACAACTACTGTGAGAGTATGCATAACTTGAATATCGCCACGAGAAAGTGTAAGCTCCAGTGACGATGATACAGCTAGTCTCCTTTTAGACAAAGTGCTGCATAACTTGAATCATCATAAGTGGACAAGTTTTACGAATTAATTTATCGTCAAAAAGAACCAAGAGGCCGTATATCAGACCATTGTAGCAACTGATGATGTCGGTGACCGTTGACTGATCAGTTTTCGAAATTGTTGCTTAAAAATGTACGTGAGAATGAGAAACGATAGTTAATTAAACCTCGTAGTGGTGCTGGATTGTAAAAAGGAATAGATAAAGAAAGAGTACGTCAAGTGTCTGGTTTCTATACCTTCGAATAATCTGACCTCAATCATTACGATGAGGCCACTGAAACAATAGAGAAATACATACAAAATTATATGCGTTACAAAGGAAACGAGGAAGGTAAAGCGTTTCGAAATAAATTCAATTTCTTTCAGGATTACAGAATAATATATTTAACTTAATACAGGACGATTGTACTTACATATTCACAGCTCGACTTCAGCTAGAGAAAAGGCCCAGATACGCGAAAGAAAGAAAACGAAGGTAGTTTGATCTGCCAAAATATCTAATAGCACTGCTTCTCGGTGCTTTTAACGGTCTGGCTTGTAAATTACAGTCTCTGGAACGTTTAAAGTACAGTTGTTACCCTGACAATTTGTTGTTTCTTAAGACAGAAAATGCCATTCATAGAAAATAAATGTGCAGTCACACATACCTATCCGAGTTTTCGACACGTATATTATCCATACAGTGTATTCAATGTTTCGTAGTCTACGTGAAAGGACGTTATCTTTATTTCGAATTATTCTAAAGCCGTCATTTTGGTTTGCATTGTACCACAAATGAGTGTCATCTAGCGTGTTACCTTGGTGACAAATTATGAAATGGAGAGAAAGCTAATTTTCATCTTACTTAAAGTGGAATACGCACTCAAAACCTAACAAAAGAATATTACTTTCTTAACTTAGTATCCATTCGCTATAAAACACTACTTATCTCAAGGATGGACACAATGGAGCCTTAAATGAATTATCCTTATTTGACACTAATTTAAAAATATGTCAATGTGCAAAAACCTGTTTCCGATATAGATCATATTTGAAGTCATCTTGAAAACATTTTCAGTTAATCTCAGTTAGAGAACACCGCGTAGAAATATTTCTATAGGCTCGTGGAAATAAGTTTTAGCATGGATTTGTTTTGCTGCTGGTCACCATTAACAATATCATACTTACAAAACGAGGTCCTATAGAGCTGACTGATTTGGCCATTTGTTGGAGAAGCTGATACTGAGTTTCATGTAGTTTGACGGGCTGGCAGTACGAGCCGAGTCATTTTATTTGTGACAGGGACGCGTGTGAGGGTATGTACTTTACAAGGCTTTACCGTGAATTAGAATTGGGTCTTCAAAAGAAATTGTTCTTTGGGTATCAGAAATGGGACAACCAACGCGTCCTGACTGTGAAATCAGATGGAAAATGAAGAGTGTTTACCAATTGTTGTTACAGGCTCATGTGGGCACTTATCAGACAAAGTCCTTATAAGGAGCACATGCCCGGAAATGTGTCGCTTGGATGGAAAATAAATCTGAAGGTCATATCACTTTCAGATATCCCACTTCACTGTAGGCGCACATCAGAGACAATGAACTCTAACCAGTAGGGTCGGGTACCGACGACCTCAGATGTTAAGTCCCGTAGTGCTTAGAACCATTTGAACCATTTTGCACCAGCAGGCTCTACGACACGGGAGCGCAACTGGCGGCCCGCTGACGGAAGCCGGCCCACTATTGGGCTCAGTCTAGCCGCGGGATAAATTCGTCATAGAGAGCCAGGAGCACATGTTGCGTTCCGCCACGGCCACTTTTTCGGGTATTTCTGTCGACGCTCGACTCCCTATGTGAGTATCGCTTTCTTACTAACTGTACAGTCTGTAAAAGTCTTACTGAAGTCTGCTGTCGTGGATTTGAGCAGTTTTGACCATTTCGTGCAGTGTTAACATACGATTCTTGTCTGTCATCTGTAGTAGTAGAAATGTCACACGGAAGTTAGGAGGCCGTCACCCGCTAAATACCATTACCAACACTTTAAAATAATGACTTTCTTGAGGATGATAACTGTCGTATTGTTAATAAACGCAGTGTTGGACAGTACTGATGCCGACCGAAATATTGAGGACAAGTATTGTTGGTTTGACAATTCGCCGTTCTGTTATTGGAATTTTTTCAATTTGGATTCCGTATAATAGATCTGAAACATAGTAAGTCCGAACATTTAAAAATGAATAGAGAAATGACGGCTTAATTTATTTAGTGTTGCAGAAACACCCTTGCCTATGGAATCAGGCTTCGAAACTACACTCCTGGAAATTGAAATAAGAACACCGTGAATTCATTGTCCCAGGAAGGGGAAACATTATTGACACATTCCTGGGGTCAGATACATCACATGATCACACTGACAGAACCACACGCACATAGACACAGGCAACAGAGCATGCACAATGTCGGCACTAGTACAGTGTATATCCACCTTTCGCAGCAATGCTGGCTGCTATTCTCCCATGGAGACGATCGTAGAGATGCTGGATGTAGTCCTGTGGAACGGCTTGCCATGCCATATCCACCTGGAGCCTCAGTTGGACCAGCGTTCGTGCTGGACGTGCAGACCGCGTGAGACGACGCTTCATCCAGTCCAAAACATGCTCAAAGGGGGACAGATCCGGAGATCTTGCTGGCCAGGGTAGTTGACTTACACCTTCTAGAGCACGTTGGGTGGCACGGGATACATGCGGACGTGCATTGTCCTGTTGGAACAGCAAGTTCCCTTGCCGGTCTAGGAATGGTAGAACGATGGGTTCGATGACGGTTTGGATGTACCATGCACTATTCAGTGTCCCCTCGACGATCACCAGAGGTGTACAGCCAGTGTAGGAGAACGCTCCCCACACCATGATGCCGGGTGTTGGCCCTGTGTGCCCTGGTCGTATGCAGTCCTGATTGTAGCGCTCACCTGCACGGCGCCAAACACGCATACGACCATCATTGGCACCAAGGCAGAAGCGACTCTCATCGCTGAAGACGACACGTCTCCATTCGTCCCTCCATTCACGCCTGTCGCGACACCACTGGAGGCGGGCTGCACGATGTTGGGGCGTGAGCGGAAGACGGCCTAACGGTGTGCGGGACCGTAGCCCAGCTTCATTGAGACGGTTGAAAATGGTCCTCGCCGATACCCCAGGAGCAACAGTGTCCCTAATTTGCTGGGAAGTGGCGGTGCGGTCCCCTACGGCACTGCGTAGGATCCTACGGTCTTGGCGTGCATCCGTGCGTCGCTGCGGTCTGGTCCCAGGTCGACGGGCACGTGCACCTTCCGCCGACCACTGGCGACAACATCGATGTACTGTGGAGACCTCACGCCCCACGTGTTGAGCATTTCGGCGGTACGTCCACCCGGCCTCCCGCATGCCCACTATACGCCCTCGCTCAAAGTCCGTCAACTGCACATACGGTTCACGTCCACACTGTCGCGGCATGCTACCAGTGTTAAAAACTGCGATGGAGCTCCGTCTGCCATGGCAAACTGGCTGACACTGACGGCGGCGGTGCACAAATGCTGCGCAGCTAGCGCCATTCGACGGCCAACACCGCGGTTCCTGGTGTGTCCGCTGTGCCGTGCGTATGATCATTGCTTGTACAGCCCTCTCGCAGTGTCCGGATCAAGTATGGTGGGTCTGACACACCGGTGTCAATGTGTTCTTTTTTCAATTTCCAGGAGTGTATTATGAACAAAAAGTTAACAAATGCTTGCTACTATTATGTGGATATTAAGACACTAAATTTCTGACACTCGAGTAATCTGCCTATGACCAAAAGTTGCATACTTGTCACCTTATTGCTTGTCGACGCGGATTACTCATCTTATTGGCGTATATCATTTTTATATTCTTTCTAGTATTAATAATATATTATTTTCGTCGGCGGTGGACGTATTAGAACTCTGCAACTGTTGAAACTGAAGATAATTTATAATGTATTAGCTGCATCCAGGTGCTTTATAGGCTTTTATTTTCCCATGATTTCATGTGTAATGCCTGACACCCCATTAGAGAATGATTTTTGTCCGTTGTGGACATATTGGAACTATGAAAGTGATGGCAATTTCTAATCTACTAGCTGCATTCAGGTGGTTTTATATGCATTTATTTTTTCATGGTGATGTTTCAGAATGCCTAGCATCCAACCTTCAAATGTTCTCATTTACTTAAGTGTCATGAACATTATTTCTCTACTATTCAAAAAATGGTTAAAATGGCTTTGAGCACTATGGGACTTAACTGCTAAGGTCATCAGTCCTCTATAACTTAGAACTACTTCAACCTAACTAACCTAAGGACGTAAAATAAATTCATGGCCGAGGCAGGCCTCGAACCTGCGACCGTAGCTGTAGCGCGGTTCCAGGCTGTAGCGCCTAGAACCGCTCATCCACCCCGTCCGGCCTTCTCTACTATTGGCGTTACAGAATTTCGCAGTTGAAATTTTTAGGAGTATTACTGTAATAATTTAAAAATAAATAAATACGGCTCATGACGCGTAAATAAATGTCAATATCCGAAAATGGTTGAGATTAAAAGTACTCTCAGAAAGACGTGTTATTAGACAAACTTTGCTTGTGTGACATGTCGGAAAATTGGTATCCTCCTAATAGGGGCGTTACCTCTTACACATTAATCTCATGAATGACATGGTTTTCCTTTTTAGCACTAGGAGTCACGCTGTCACTTCAGGTGATGAGTCGGCCCGCGACCTGAAGTAAGTACTTGAATCAGGCCCACGGATCACCAAATGTTACCCGTAGCTGCTCTACAGGAATTGCTCTACGTGGCGATCATGTTCATTGCACGATACACGTGTGTGATGCATGATTTCACACACACAATCCACAAACCCTGGCGGAAACTCATGAAGCACCGCAGTCGACCTTCCTAGACGCGAATGTACCAGTTTCTTGTAGTTCTCGTCGTAAACGGACGAAGGTGGGGTGCGGTGTACGGAGGTGACATGGAAAACGTTCTCGATACATGCTTAATCCAGATCTACCATTATGTACAGTACTATGAAGCGTGAGATTTGTAGGAGATCCAATCTTCAACTAACTTTATATCCAAACTATATAGTCCGGAAGATGAATTCCTTATCAAATTATTAATCTACTGAGTCCCATCTGCAACCACAAGAATACTGCAACAGGAGTTATGAAACACCCTGTACACTAATCGTAATTGGAAGAAGAGAAGGAGGAAGAGAAGGAAGGTGCCATGTGATTGGAGGATTCTAGCGTTGTAGGAGCGGACATAGCATCAGTTTCAATCGCGATCTTGGCTGTGCCTGGTGGAAAGAAAACGTTCCAAGGTAATATCCACTCAGATTTCTATTAATGTGATCGCAGATGTAACAGGCTTAGATTGTAATCTGGTATAAGTACAATAGCTCTGACCAATGTATGTTGGGATTACGTGCGATATTGCTAATTTCGGTGTGACCTGGTTAACCTGCGTGCTTACGAAAATATCGTATGTGTGACTTCCATTCAATACGAGTGAGATGAGGAGCTACGCAGATTTCACAGTTTCACCAACTGAAATCACTAGTAGAGGAGACCACCACACGTGCACACACATACGTATTTTTACCACATGAATGTTTATGCACACAGTTGTCGATTACAGAGACAAAAGAAACACAACGTCAAGACAGTCGTGTTTGTAAATCTCATTTCTATATCAACATCCTGTTACCGAAACATTTTGGTTTGTATGGTACTCTATAGAACCTGCGATGTCAAAGTTTACGAAACTGTTAAATATTACCTGGCTTTCAATAAGAGATGCACTCAACAGGGCGACAGAAAATTGGTAGGGGAATATTGAGTCTCCACTGTTGTGCAAGTAAGGAAATGGCTGTTATGACAAAGGACATTTGCCTCAACCTTGTTCCATTACATACTAAATGTAAAACAGAGCTCACGTAAGTACACAATAGGACCAAAGTACAAGTATCAAATTTTTATTGTTACAATGATGAGGCAAAGATCTAAACTACTTCTAAACAGGCCGACACAAACCGTAAATTAACATCTCGTACATTTAATGAACGTAGTAAATAAAGACATTTACTACCACATTGTTAGACATCCGCATTTAACAGAGAAATATTCGTTGTAAATCCTGTACATCGGAGATTTACGTGCTTTGCAATCGTCAGTGCTATCTGTGAATCTGTTCTTCTGTTTTGATCTTGTCAGAGTTGCTCAGATTGGCTGAGCATATCTCCTGCCGGGATCCATAACGGAGCAGTGAAGGATGTAACCTATCACTGCCTGTGGCCGATTGGATGACCTTAGCTACGAGAAAACTTGGTCACTTTTGTGGCATGTCGGCAATACGGGAGATCATTTAGCTCATTGATGTTACTGCACAGTTCCCATTCTTTTAATAAAAAATTCCGTCAGAATCCCGTAGCAATCATTGAAACTGTAAGGTTTCCGTCTTCTAAGCGGGCAGTGTTACAGAAAAGAAAAGAAATGAAATGAAATGAGGACAAAATACGCCTGTGCAAAGCGCTGTTTTGTACAATAAGATACTAAGGTTGAGCAAGGCTATTTCGTACAGTGGAGCCTCCCATCCATCCTACCCAAAGTTTATTTATTTTTATTGTAACTCCCAACATGGTCAGAAAATTGAGGAGCTATGGGAATCGGTAAATTATTCTTAAGAATGTTCTCTTTTACACACAACCCAGAATCAGTTGATGTTAAAATTATTATCGTCTTACAACACAGTCGGTATCCTACAGTCACCTGCGTATTCTATTTAATTTAACACAGCTCCCCAAATCAAACGACACTTTGTTAATTTCTTCCAGTTTTTAAACTTGCCGAACAACTTTCAGAATACTTTAATACCATAGGTTTACTCGTACTGAAAATAGTTTGCTTCCTCACTGTTACACGGTTCCACTTGATAATCCGTTTTCTGGACTTAACTACCGAAATTGTTTTAAGGGGAATGAGATAAATGTAGCCCTCTGGTAAATAACGCAACCGGCTAAACAGAACATTTTTTTCTGTCCGTCTGAGTTTACTTTTACTGATATTTCCTTCTTACATGTGAAATATACATTCTAAACTCCGGGAATTTGTTTAAACCTTTATTAATTCATACAAACTCGTCATTTGAAGCAGGCTGTTGACTCAACTGTTGGGCCTTCTCTTTCTGAGATTTATCAGACACGAGAGGGAGCGGTTGATTCGAATGCTCTTATCCGTGAATAAACAAAGATATAATACAAAGTTTCTATAATAACTTACAGGTAGCACTCGTTGGTGTGACGTCACGTGTGCTGGACTGCTGTTGAAATTGCTCGTCAATATTTTATAAAGTTTTAGTCTTCAGTTACTTATTTTAAACTTTATTTGGGTTTAATATATTCTGTAAAAGTAACTCATTAATGGATTTTTATTAATCTTAGTCTTTCTTCCTGTGTTATTGACTCTAGAGGTTTGTTATTCGTGAGTGTACTTACGTCGTTCATCAAAGCCTCACGCCTCAGTAATGTGTTTCAATTTCGCAGCGTGCGGTCGGGACTGCAGCGCTTATAGAGCTAAGTATTGACCAAGTTACTTCTGCACTGTTATACAATTAAGTTATTAAATTTAATAGTTTTAAACTGTTTCGTGCTGTTTGTGGCGAAATAACGATTTCATAAACTTTTGCACACGTTCGCTCGCTGTGTTTTAGAGTTTTCTGTGCGTTGAAGTCGTTTAGTAAATTTCGTGCTTCAGTTTTCAGCTGGCATTTCTTATTGTTTTCTTGTAAAATATTTCCATTCAACGTCTTAACTTCGTTGTGTGTTCCAGTAGCTGCTTGAATGTTTGGTTTTAGCTAGTAAATTTGTGAAGATTTGTTGGTACGGGTTTAGTTGTGGTTTAGTAGTATTAATAAAAGTAGTTGCTTTCTTACTAGAGAGAGAATTTGGAGACCACTATTGTTAGTTATAAATAGTTCTACTGATGTAACGGAACTTAGGTAATGCAGACTTACAGTGTTTTATCAGTAACTGTAAAGTTTTACCATGAGTGAGAAGTGTGGGCTCTGTCGTACGTTTATGTTTAGTGGGTTGCGGTGTGGGATTTGTTCAAAGTATTTTCTTTGACTGGGGGGGGGGGGGGGATGGGGGGAAGCAGTGGAGAAGCCAGTGGGCATTCAAGGGAGATCCATTCCCGGGAATGCAGAATCTATAGTAGAAATAAGTTGACAGACGATCAGAATCGTAAGACCTGTGCCCTTCAGGTGCAGTTACAACAAGCAGAGGAGAAACTGGATAGGTTGAGGAGGGTGAGGGGTGCTGCGGAGTGGGAACTGGCCGCTGGCAAGAAGGCAGCTGGGAGGAGGAGGTATTCAGACAGTTATACTTTGCGTATAGGCAGTAGATTTGACCAACAGACAGAGTTGAGTGGAGAGGAGCTTCTTGTAGGTGTAGGAAACATGAAGCCGTCCTTGGCATTTAGGAGGAGTAGGTCAATTGCAAAGTCTAACAGAAAGAAGATTCTGCACGTTCCACGGTCGAGGTGTGGGCCAGCAGTTTGAGGAAGTGTTGGGGGGTATCAGGTCACAGCATAGTGAAGCCTAGTGCACGGTTGCCCCAGGGAAGTTATGTAAAAATTTTGCGAAGAATGATCAGATCGTGATAGTGGGTGGAACAGGAAACAGTCTTGATGCGGATGGAGAACATGATCTAGAGGGTGACCTGGTAAAGATAGCTACCCAGACTGGTGGCACTTATGTGAATTTCGTGCAACTGTTTCAATATCATGATCAGGCTCATCATAATGCCTGTGTCAGGCGCGTTAACAATAGGCTGGGGAGGGCTCTGATGACAGAGGGCATGAGTCACATCTCAGTGGTGCCAGTTGGGTCTACCGGTAGATTAGGTTTCACTAGGCATGACCTGCACATTAATATGTATGGGATGGAGAGGCTGGCAAAGCTTGTAGGTGACAGTGTAGTGGGTAATGGTTGGATGACTCAAGGAAAAATTCCTGTTGCAGGTGGAGTTATAACTGCACATTTTTAGATTGAAGTCAGCTGATAGGTAAATCTGCTTAAAGGAAGTCCATTTAAAGGTTCACCTTCAAAGGACATCATGTTTCCAAGTATAGAAGGAATTAGCATATTTCATCAAAATGCAAGAGTTAGTATAGATAAAGCTAGTCAACTGCTAATAAACATTGACTCTGGTATCTCTGGTAAATCAGAGCTCCACTAAAATAATTTGACAGTTCAGAGGCTGTTCTTCAAAGAGTTCCTTGTGGGATGGAGGAGTCGCCATGTACATAAAAAAACTGGTATTCCATTTGAGTCCATAGACGTATCGCAAGGCTGCACTGAACAGATATTTGAATCTTATGTTTCACTAAATTCAACTGCCCCAACACAACTTCTAATTTTTGTTGTTTATAGGTCCCTAACTATTACTTTAGAGCACTTCTTCTCAACCTAGAGAGGGTTCTTGACACTTTGTAGAAGTGCCAGAAATTAGTTATATGTGGTGACTTCAATATTAATTTTATATATGATGGTGCACGAAAAAGGATGTTGGTAGACCACCTAAATTCATACAATCTGTTGCAGACCGTATTATTTCCAACTAGAGCGCACTTTAACAGTAGCACAGTCATAGACAATATTTTTATTCATTCTTCATTACTAGATGGGCATTCTGTTAGTGAAAGGGTGAATGATCTTTCAGACCATGACGCACAGATTTCAACGCTAGAAGGTTTTGGTACTCAACCAAGTGTCGCATGTAATTACAAACTATATAGGAAAGTTAATCCAACAGCAACAGAGTTTTTTAATCATTATTAATGAACTTGAGTGGCAGGATGCGTATAGTGCCGATAACAGGTGACAAATATAATGCTTTCTTTAATACATTTCTCATACTCTTTGAGAAATACTTTCCATTAGAACGTTCTTTACTAGTAGTAAAAGTAGCAAAGAGTATGTGGTACACAAATAGAACAGCTAATTCATAGGATAAAATAAAAACCTTGTGGTCAGTTATGAAGGAAGTGTCTGGTCAGCAGTAGAAGGTCGACGATATAAAGTCTGTTTGTAGTAAAAATATGTCTGTTACTGATAAATGAGACACATGCACGGTATTTGAAAATCATTTTCTGAGCATTGCTGGTGAATTAAATAAAAATGTAGTTTCTACAAGTAATTATATAACTCTCTTGGCAAATGCTTTTCCAAGATTGATGTGTTAAATACTCATCTGTGTTGAAGACAAGGAGAGATTGAGTGAATAAGTAAACCACTGAAGACTAAGGAATCTCATGGATACGATGGAGTGCTTAGCAGAACATTACAGTACAGTACTGTGCTGCACACATTAGCTATGTATTTAGCCGTATTTGTAATTTTTCCTTTAGGAATGGACAGTTTCCTGAACGATTAAAGTACTCAGTAATAAAGCCACTTTATAAAAATAGAGAAAGGTATAATGTAGACAATTCTGGGACCAATTTCTGTGCCATCAGTGTTTGCTAATGTCATTGAAAAGACAATGTAATTAAAGGTAATTGATCATTTTACATCACACGATTTGATGTCAAATGTACCATTCGGCTTTAGAAGTCGTTTAACAACTGAAAATGCTCTATTGTCTTTCTTCTGTGAGGTACTGGATGGTTTAAATAAATGGTGTCAAGCGCTAAGCATATTTTTTATTTGACTGATGCATTTGATTGTGATGTTCACAAAATATTGCTCTGGAAGTTAGACCATTAGGGAATATGTCGAGTAGCTCATTATTGGTTCATCTCTTACTTTCTCAGACAGCAAAAGGTCATTATTCAGTGATAAGAACGGCTGTGACATGGGGTATAGTCATATGGAGGGTGCCCCAAGGATCAGTGTTGGGGCCCATATTGTTTCTTATTTACATAAATGATATTTCCTCTAGTATTATGGGTAACTACAAAATTTTTTTGTTTGCTGATGACACTAGCTTCGTAGTAAAGGATGTTTCATGCGATATTGGCTCTGTTTAAAATAGTGCAGTTCGTGACGCAAGTTCATGGCTTGCAGTAAATAAATTAATGTCAAATCCCAGTCTGAGTCAGTTTTTACAGTTTGTGACACACAATTAAACAAAACCTGACGTTTAAATTCCACAGAATGGGAATACGGTTCGTGAAACTGAACAGTACAGATTTCTAGGTGTTCAGGTACATAGTAAACTGTCGTGGGAAGCTCATGTTCAGGATCTTATTCAAGGACGCACTGCATCAGTTTTTACTATTCGAACAGTATCTGAAGTAAGTGACCATTCAACAAGAAAATTAATCTACTTCAATTATTTTTATTCGCATATATCATATGGTACTATATTTTGGAGTAACTCTTCCATGTTCTAAAAGGGTATTTTTGGATCATAAACGGGCCGTTTGGGCAATAAGTTGTGTAGGTTCACGAACCACTTGTCAATACTTGTTCACGAGTCTGACATCGGCTCCCAATAACAAGCAGCTTTCACTCAGCTAACTCTCGCCAGAAATGAGACCTGCATTTGGATCGAACTTCCAAAACACTTGTGCAGGAAGGTGTCCAGTATACTGCTGCAGCTATTTGCAATAAGATACCACAAGAATTAAAAAATATTAGTAGTAATCCACGCGCTTTCAAATCCAAACTGATGAGCTCCCTGATGGGTCACTCGTTCTGTTGTGTCGAAGAATTCCTTAAACCATTAAGCTGATTCTTGTATTGTTAATTTGCGTTTACTTAAACTTATGGCTTGACTTTTTGGGTCCATAAGAATTTTATTTTTGTTTGTTATTATCTTTACGTTGTAATTTCATGTACTGACATGTTCCACGACCTTGGAGATTTGCTCCTCTATTTCGTCCTACGGAACTTTATTTCGTAAGTCGGCAAAACTATATTATACAGTAGAACTTTGAGAATGGCGTACTAAAATGATTTGATTTCATGTTCTGATCGTGCCAAATGGACTTGTTTTAAAACAAGTTCGCTGGGACGTGTAGGCCCAAGGAACGTGTGCCAGTCACCGTTGCATCATTTCCCTTGTGTCGTGCGGATGCGATATGGAGGGACATAAGGTCAGCACATTGTTCCCGAGGCCGTTTGGCACTGTTTCTAGACCAACCAGCCGTTGCTACTCCGTGAAAAAGCTCTCCAATCGACAAAGCTCATTATGTCCCGTCCCAGTCTTCCCAGCAAGCAAAGTACTTGTCAGTGCCAGGAATCGAATAAGGCCCTTCCTCACTGCAATCATCTACGCTCACCACGCAGTTGCGAAAGTGGTTTCCCGATTGAGGGCCTATGATGCGTACAACCTGTGCGACACGTTACATTGTCCTGCTGGCAGATGTCACCGTACTGGGGTAAAAGAAACTACTTATAGGAGACTACATGGTCCGAAAGGATAGATGCATATCTGTGATGATCCATTGTGACTTCCAAAATGATTAAATCACCCAGGGAACGCCATCCAGCCAGGACCCTTCCAACAATTGTTGCAGGGTGTTTTTTTTCAGGCATTTCATGCTGTACACACCAACGGTCAGTTGCCAGAGGTGCATAAACGCGATTCGTATGAAAATACCATCTGTCGGCACTCAGTGGACACCAAGTTGCAGTATTGGCGCGTAAATTCTGGCTTTCGTCACAGATGATCAGCAGCCAATAAAGACGCGTGAAATATTCGCCTGCTCCTGATGGCCGTACGCAGCATCATTGTCTGAATGGTCTTTGAGGAGACACTGTCCGTAACCCCTTGGTTCACATGGGGGTCAGCCGCTCAACAGCTGCACCTGTACACATGTACACATCTCCGCAATCGTCATCCATCTGTGTCATCTATGGCCTACAGTGTACCACAGTTACCAGAGCCAGTTTTGGATAGTACCATTTTGATATCTACAGCCTATTTTAATAACGGCAGCATGTGAACAGTCTACAATCTTAGCCATTTCGTAAATGCTCCCACTCTTGGCGCGCAAGCCATTGATGATGCCGATTTGGTCGACATATAAATTGCTCATTTTTTCCATCACAGCGATGGCACCGTTCCCCTCATTGTAGCACTCAATGATAGTACTGTCGCGTGCCGTCTGTGAGTGGTTATTGCACGTTGACATCAAATACCGGTGGTTGTCACGTTAAGGGACACTATTATTTTGCTTCTACTGCTCATATAAAGATATATACAAGTCGCAATTCTCCATGCTGCAACCATCAACCACGCTGTTCACTTTATATGTGAATCAGAGCAGGCACATGTACTCCTTACAAAGACACCACAGCACGGACAAGAATAGAACAGAACAGAACTCATTCGCACCTTTTGTTAGACTTCTACGTATGGGCCATGCGGCAGGCTCTGTTTGCCTCAAGGACCGTCGCTAAGACAAACCATCGCAGGTACACCACAGATATTGCCCAATATCCAAAGATTATCGTAGCGAGGACTGCTCATGTCTTCACGTGTGCGTACAGTACGAAAAATTGGAAGTTAAAAAACTGAAAACGTACATAAAAGTCTAACCTATATTCCACGATTTTCACATCCACACATATTATAAAAATGGGTATTTTTATGTGTGTTTGTGTGACTGTTACACATCTCCTGCTAAGCGACGTACTGACTTAAGCCAAACTTGGTGCACACATCCCTTATTTTCAGATGACAATCGCTATGTGGATAGGAATCACCTGTCGATCGTAGTTCAACAGATATGACGTCATAAACAATGAGAGGTCAAAAACTGCAGGTCAGGCACAACGGGAAATTTATTTCTTTGATAACTATTCGCAACACATTTTACAGTCAGTATCCAAATATGCCGCTTAATTTATGTACACAAATATATTATTGTACGACACAGTTAAAGAGATATGACCTCATTAGTGCCGATGGTACTGTTATCGACGACTGTGCCGCTAAAGCGGAGTTATTGAACGCAGTTTTCCGAAGTTCCTTCACCAGGGAAGACGAATGGAATATTCCAGAATTTGAAACACGAACATCTGCTAGCATGAGTTTCTTAGAAGTAGATACCTTAGGGGTTGCGAAGCAACTCAAATCGCTTGATACGGGCAAGTCTTCAGGTCCAGATTGTATACCGATTAGGTTCCTTTCAGATTACGATGATACTATAGCTCCCTACTTAGCACTCATATACAACCGCTCGCTCACCGATAGATCTGTACCTACAGATTGGAAAATTGCGCAGGTCGCACCAGAGAAGGGTAGTAGGAGTAATCCATTTAACTACAGACCTATATCATTGACGTCGGTTTGCAGTAGGGTTTTGGAGCATATACCGTATTCAAACATTATGAATCACCTCGAAGGGAACGATCTATTGACACGTAATCAGCATGGCTTCAAAAAACATCGCTCTTGTGCAACGCAGCTAGCTCTTTATTCGCACGAAGTAATGGCCGCTATCGACAGGGGATCTCAAGTTGATTCCGTATTTCTAGATTTCCGGAAAGCTTTTGACACCGTTCCTCCCAAGCGACTTCCAATCAAGCTGCGGAGCTATGGGGTATCGTCTCAGTTGTGCGACTGGATTCGTGATTTCCTGTCAGGAAGGTCGCAGTTCGTAGTAATAGACGGCAAATCATCGAGTAAAACTGAAGTGATGTCAGGTGTTCCCCAGGGAAGCGTCCTGGGACCTCTGCTGTTCCTGATCTATAAAAATGACCTGGGTGACAATCTGAGCAGTTCTCTTAGATTGTTCGCATATGATGCTGTAATTTACCGTCTAGGAAGGTCATCCGAAGATCAGTATCAGTTGCAAAGCGATTTAGAAAAGATTGCTGTATGGTGTGTCAGGTGGCAGTTGTCGCTAAATAACGAAAAGTGTGAGATGATCCACATGAGTTCCAAAAGAAATCCGTTGGAATTCGATTTCTCGATAAATAGTACAATTCTCAAGGCTGTCAATTCAACTAAGTACCTGGGTGTTAAAATTACGAACAACTTCAGTTGGAAGGACCACATAGACAATATTGTCGGGAAGGCGAGCCAAAGGTTGCGTTTCATTGGCAGGACACTTAGAAGATGCAACAAGTCCACTAAAGAGACAGCTTACACTACACTCGTTCGTCCTCTGTTAGAATATTGCTGCGCGGTGTGGGATCCTTACCAGGTGGGATTGACGGAGGACATCGAAAGGGTGCAAAAATGGCCGCTCGTTTTGTATTATCACTTTATAGGGGAGAGAGTTTGGCGGATATGATACACGAGTTGGGATGGAAGTCATTACAGCATAGACGTTTTTCGTCGCGGCGAGACCTTTTTACAGAATTTCAGTCACCAACTTTCTCTTCCGAATGCGAAAATATTTTGTTGAGCCCAACCTACATAGGTAGGAATGATCATCAAAATAAAATAAGAGAAATCAGAGCTCGAACAGAAAGGTTTAGGTGTTCGTTTTTCCCGCTCGCTGTTCGGGAGTGGAATAGTAGAGAGATAGTATGATTGTGGTTCGATGAACCCTCTGCCAAGCACTTAAATGTGAATTGCAGAGTAGTCTTGTAGATGTAGATGTAAAAGCGAGTTGCAAGCTAAAATACCGCACCTTCAATGAAGCTTTAATACGCTTACTCTTTAGTGCTGAGCTACTCCTAGGTCGACTCCCTGGCACTGGTAGCACTTTTGATAGATTTAACTGCTAAGCGCAAGAGGCTGTAGGCGGAAACAAAAGCTTTAGAAGGAGCAATGAAGACGCGTTACCTTAGAAACGTTTATAAACTGGCATTGTACATACTTGAAGCAGTTACGTCCCACTGACTTAAGAGACTGCAGCTTCCATTGAGGCTTGCATTTGTCACCACAGTTAATGAGCCACAGAGGCAGTTTATTAAATACTGCGGAGGGGATTTAGCGTATCCACGTTTTTCTCAAGGACAATATGCCACTTACTCAAGAATGGGCTCACCCAACAATATACTCACTGTATCTCTTAGACATGTAACTAGAAATAATGCTGAAAACCAAGTTCCGAGTTAGACTATCATTACAGAGAATTTGTGTTTGGGATACTGTGTTTGACAATTTGGATACTGTTCTTATACATTTGTACATCATACATATCTCTTTGTTCGACTCTTTCATAATTCTAAAGTATTTTTCACGAGCATATTGAATTTTTTTTACATTACCCGACAAACGCTTTTCAACTTTTTGCTTCCGTTTCTACTACCGTAGAAAATTTGCAAAATGTACACCGGACAATACCGGTTTTTTTCAGCTATTGTATGTGTTAGTTAATAAAAACAGATGATAATCCTTAATCTGCTAAATGCCGGGCTTTCTTATTGCTACATTCGCATTTTAAGTCTGAGAATTACTAAGGTCAAATTGTCCACTTGGCAGGCGTAATTTATTTAAGTTCGAAATAGATTCGTGTTACTTTACAAGCAGGCCCACATCAGATTCAGAATGTACGCAATTACAGCTGCCTTAAGAAAAACCTGTAACTTTGGCTACTGTTTTAGTTCTAGATAGTTAATCCCGATGTCCCATTTGATACATATTTGTAAGATAACCTATTTACTGACTCTTTGGTATCAATAAATAAGGAATTCAAGTTGGTAAGGAATATCCCCCCCCCTTCGTATTTGCGAATGTCCTGCACAATTCTGAACCCGTAGAGACATGTTACAACAGGCGAGCATAATGCAAGCTGCCTGTGGGTGTAGCAACAAAACGAGACACTGGCGCCAGTCGGATTGAGTCGCAATGCAATGGAGGCAAGTTTGTGAAGGGCCGCAGTGCCTGAATGTACTGTACTAAGGAAATACAAGGTACCAAGGGTGTAGGAAACAGTGCGCACTGCAACAGACATACGAGACTTAGTTGATCCCATTTTATTATTGTTTTCACAGGATTGGTTTAAATACTTGGTCTAAACAATCAATTAGTGACAGAAAACGAAAGTAAGGACTCAGTGGTTAAGGCTCTGAGGCATAAATTTTGCTGTGTAACTTCTATTTGAAGGCTACATTGCTGGGCTTGTTGTGGACCAATTCTTGCCAGTCTCCCATTTCGGTAATTTTCTATATACCAGCATGTCACTGATGGACCAGCAAGTTCAAAGTTCATTCCTCATTCAGGAAAGTTGAAACTACCTCCTTAATTATTGTTCTCTTTTTTTACTGAGCACTGACCAGTAAAAGTTTCCCTGACAAAGATAACTCAAATTTAACCTATTTGTGTACTACCTACAACATATAAGCATAACGCAATCTGACTCCTATACACTGACAACATGACTTTCAATAATTAACACTAAAGAATGGCTCTCAATTGCAAGAAATCCTAACAATAATACAAATCCATAAAAATATGGAACTAAAGAAATATGAAACTACTTCCACTTCCGTCAATTGCCTAAACTTATCTCGATCACGATTGCCGATAGTGGAAACTCTATTCTTTTTCCATAAATCACCTTACACAAATTATTCGTAACATGAACTACAGCAATTACTCCCGTTAGCAACAACAGCCAGATAAATAAAAGATCCTAACTACTGTAAACTAACAGCAAGAAGGCATATGGTTAGCACCAGAAAGATTGTTGTAGAGCAAACAATGTATAACATAAAAAAAAGCTTTGAATCACCCAGAGCTTTTGAAGATGACTGTAGATATTGTATCACAGATGTAGTCCCTCTGACTGTTCAGATGTCACTAAGCCCGCCAAAAGATGTAAACAACTACGGATGAGCCGCGATCTTTAGATGGACGGGGTCCGACAGCCGATCAGTTCCAGTCATTCCACCAGGAAGGAGGTAAACAGCTCGTGTTGTCTGTAGTTTAACGATGCTTCGACGGTCATTGACGCGGTTCAATTGCATCCGCATTGTTATTTTGTGCCAGGAAAGGCTGTCAATAAGAGAAGTGTCCAGGCATCTCAGAGTGAACCAAAGCGATGTTGTTCGAACATGAAAGATATATGAGGTGCATTGAAGTTCTAGGGCCTCCGATTTTTTTTTTCTCCGGACTGGAAAGATATAGAAACATGCGCATTGTTTTCAAATGAGGCCGCGTTCATTGTCAATACGTCCCAGAGATGGCAGCACCGTACGGCAGATGGAATTTTACCGCCAGTGGCGAGAATGAGAACTGTTTTAAATACCTAAAATGGCGACGTTTTCCTTACTTGAACAGCGTGCAGTCATTCGTTTTCTGAATTTGCGTGGTGTGAAAGCAATTGAAATTCATCGACAGTTGAAGGAGACATGTGGTTATGGATGTGTCAAAAGTGCGGTCGTGGGTGCGACAGTTTAATGAAGGCAGAACATCGTGTGACGACAAACCGAAACTACCTTGGGCTCACACAAGCCGGTCTGACGACATGATCGAGAAAGTGGAGAGAATTGTTTTGAGGGATCGCCGAATGACTGTTGAACAGATAGCCTCCAGAGTTGGCATTTCTGTGGGTTCTGTGCACACAATCCTGCATGACGACCTGAAAATGCGAGAAGTGTCATCCAGGTGGGTGCCACGAATGCTGACGGACGACCACATGGCTGCCCATCTGGCATGTTGCCAAGCAATGTTCACGCGCAACGACAGCATGAATGGGAAATTTCGTCGGTTGTGACAATGGATGACACGTGGATGCCATTTTTGAATCCAGAAACAAAGCGCCAGTGGGCTCAATGGAAGCACACAGATTCACCGCCACCAAAAAAGTTTCGGGTAACCACCAGTGCTGAAAAAATGATGGTGTTGATTTTCTGGGACAGCGAGGGCGTAATCCTTACCCATCGCGTTCCAAAGGGCACTACGGTAACAGGTGCATCCTACGAGAATGTTTTGAAGAACAAATTCCTTCCTGCACTGGAACAAAAACGTCCAGTAAGGGCTGCGCATGTGTTGTTTTACCAAGACAATGCACCCGCACATCGAGCTAACGTTACCCAACAATTTCTTCGTGATAACTTTGAAGTAATTCCTCGTGCTCCCTACTCACCTGACCTGGCTCCTAGTGACTTTTGGCTTTTTGCTTCTTGCTTCTTGCTTTTTGCTTTTTCCAACAATGAAAAACACTCTCCGTGGCCGCACATTCACCAGCCGTGCTGCTATTGGCTCAGCGATTTTCCAGTGGTCAAAACAGACTCCTAAAGAAGCCTTCGCCGCTGCCATGGAATCACGGCGTCAGCGTTGTGAAAAATGTGTACGTCTGCAGGGCGATTACGTCAAGACGTAACGCCAGTTTCATCGATTTCGGGTGAGTAGTTAATTAGAAAAAAAAATCGGAGGCCTTAGGACTTGAATGCACCTCGTACAGAGAGACAGAAACTATACATGGTATGCATCGCTCAGGCTGCCAAAGGGCTACTACTGTGGTGGACGAGCACTACGTCGCGTTACGACTCTAAACGTGTGCAGTAGGCTGCATGATGCACATTTTCACTCCCAAAGTCCGTGGCGAGATATATCTTTCCACCTACGACACCATGCAGCGAGGTACAAATGGGCCAACAACATACCGAATGGACCGCGCCGGAATTTCATCACATTCTCTTTACCAATGAGTTTCGCATATGCCTTCAACCACACTATAGTCGGAGACGTGTTTGGAGGCTACCCGGTCAGTCTGAACGCCTTCGACACACTGTCGTGTGCAGCAAGGTGGAGGTTTCCTATGTGGGGCCGACGTACACCGCTCGTGGTCATGAAAGGCGCCGTAACTGCTGCACGATACGTGAATGCCATTCTGCGACCCTTAGTTAAACCACATCGTCAGCATATTGGCAACGCACTTGTCTTCATGGAAGACAATTCGCACCCCCATCGTGAACATTTTATGAACGATTTCCTCCAGGAAACGGTATCGTTTGATTAGAGTGGCCAGCATGTTCCCCAGAGATGAACCCTATCGAACATGCCTGAGATAGACTTAAAAGGGCTGTTTATCGACGACGTGACTAACCAACTAGTATGAGGGATCTACGCCGAATCGCCGTTGAGTAGTGGGACAAACTGAACCACCAGCGCATTGATGAACTTGTGGACAATATGCCACGACGAATACAGGCATGCATCAATGCCAGAGGACGTGCTACGGGGCATTAGAGGTACCGGTATGTACAGCAATCTGGACTAGCACCTCAGAAGATATCGCTGTATGGTGGTACGACGTGCAATGTGTGGTTTTCATGAATAAAAAGGGAGGAAATGATGTTTATGATGATATCTATTCCAATTTTATGCATAGGTTCTGGAACTCTCGGAAGCGATGTGATGCAAAACTTTTTTTGATGTATTTAGAAGAATTTTCCTTATTCATGTGGCATCCAATTCCAATAATTATATAATAGTCAGTAATCCTATGACCCAAACATTATCAACCATACATCCATTATCGTTTGATTCCTTGCATTTTTTAAAAGAAATTTGATCTCACTTTACATGGCGTGTCCTACCAACACAGTCTCCACTAAGAAAAAAAAACATGCCCATACACTTCTCCATACACTCTCGAACTGATCGTCCATCCAGTGGTAGAAGTCTTTGCCAAGTGCGCAGAGCGCTGTGAGAGATATTAACGCAAACTATAGCGCTGCCAATGTACAAACAGGCAACTTCCATAATGGTGGCCCAGAGACTTAATATGCACCACTGCTCCCTCAAAAAATTTTACAAAGTGTTTTGGGCAGCGGTGAAGACTACATCGTAAAATTTTTTATGAACAATATCAAATAGAGCGATAGTACACAAAGATTAAGTAATTTGCTATGGGTAAAAGGAGTAAAAATTCCCCTGGCACTTCCTAAAGACAGTCCCAATAATTCACCAGAAGAAAAGCGTATGCCAGTTTTACACACAAAAGCTGAGCAGTATATAAAAATGCACAAGTAAGTAGTTGACAACCATGCAGTCTTGAAGTAGTTTTGTCCTCCGCAGGGAAATACAGTGCTAACTCTTGACATGAAGTTTTAAGTTGGCATCGTAAGATTGGAAGTGAGCCACAACAGAGAAGATCCGCAGCAGTATCAGTCGAAGTCTTGATGAATATTAGTAGAATTGGTGGGTCAACACAGAGCAGATCCACTGTAGTATCAATCGGAGTTTTGAAGAATGCACAGAGCAGATCCACTGTAGTCCGTGTATATATGACCAGCAGCCATCCACTGTGCAGGGGCACATTTATAACTGAAGAGTCTTGAGGATGATGTAGCAACTCCAAGATTCACCATTGTGTAGTCAGTATTGACACATATTACAAGTCCCTGAGCCATCACTTGTGCACTCACAATTTCTTTTTTGCAATGTCCTTACGATCAGCAATGCTTTTAACCAGTCCCTTAGTGAATTATTAACACACATGCAAGCACTAATACAGTCATATAATCTCTGAGACTAGATACATACAGATTGACCAACAAACAAATGTGTGCAGTAAAAAGAATCCTATTTCCTACCTAACTTTAAGAACTGGTGTCTATACAATTACAATCTTCCAGCACAAGAATACAATTACAAATGTAAAGGAAACATCATAGTAAGGAACATGATAATACAAATACTATTTGTAGTAATATAGGCTATACAAAAGGAATGATACTAAGCATACAAATCAGTATTGCACGAATTATGACCTAAGTAAATAAATGAAAGATGAGAAATCTGTAGAAATATTAAATTGACACATAAATATTAAAAGGAAACTTAACAGAATACGTAATGTCTGAACATCTTCCTAAAGTAAAGAACATGGTACAATAAAATATTAGGTTTGAGGATAACAGTATTCATAGAGAATGCCGCTTACTATTAGAATGGGGAAAAAATTCTATAGATTTTTTTTTTATCAGGCACACACAGAGATAGGAAGAACACACAGATACGAGGGTACACATAAACATATCATAATAACACAAAGGAAACGACAGGATCTGTTTTCAAGTGTAAATGCGCCAATGTGTGTTAGTGTAACATTTGATACTGCAGTATTTGAGGTGTGCATTTTATACCTAATATACTTTATGCTCATACCTCATTTACTTAAAACCAAAAGTACTTCACTTCTTACCAAAAGTTCATTTTATTCTAGCAGACCTTTCTTACTTCAACATTTGTTTCCACAAAAATCCTATCGAAGCATGATATCTGTATTCATACCTTCAACCAGTGCTTACACTTCCATATTTTTCCTTCCTCATCATTCGTTACCAAGAACATTCTGCCTGATCCTCTTGTCACTATAGCCTATTTATATCTGTTCATTTCCACTTTCAAAATAATTGTTCCTCAATAAACAATTTGACAAGACCATTTCGTTATAGCTTCTGAACACATTCCTTCCCATCTCATCATAACTCTGTTTCTTATGTTGCGTACTCCCTCTTAACTTAAATCTACTGAAATGAGACGCATAAATTAGAGAATGAGACAATGCACTAGCACAATAAAATTACCTCAAATAACAATGACAAAAACGCAATTCATCAAAGCAAGACACAGCATACCTACATTAGCAAAGGAAATGCACCATTACAACTAATATAAGGCATTATGCAGCAAACAAGAAAAATAAATCAGCGGTGAAACTTGCTTAGCACAGTACTACAAAGAAAAATTCAGTAGGACATTGCTGACAAATAGCAGTAGCAAATTCAATAACTTATAGATAAACATGACAAAGCACAATCAGAGAAAGTTTTATAGTAAAGGCAGTAATGCAGATAAGGGAAATTTGCGTGTAACCTTAAAATACTATGTATGCATCTGTGATCATCAGAAGTATGAGAAACGCTAGCAGAAAAAACAGGATCTATACTATCTCATGTGCAATGCAATCATTCTACGTCACATCTTAACACTGAAGTGGTGCACCACAAGAAATACTTTTAACAATAAAATGACCAAGTTCATGAAAAGAAACTTGTGTATGCAGTTTGTCACTAGCCCCGCCTCCCTTCTTGTTGCACTTTCCTTTCCAAGAGCTCTTTTTTAAGAATATAGGTTATAAAATTATTATTAAATGGATCTGTTGACAGAAAGTGTTCACATTAGCATAGGTCTTAAAATTTATTTTATAAAACCAATGCAGCAATTTAGGTAGAAACCCGATAGCAAATAAAATACCCGTTTACCTCGAGTACGGGTAGACATGATAAGCAGAAATATATCGCACTTCCTGCGATATACGAACCCTTGGTGGTATAAAAAAGTGACATATGTCAACGCAATCTGAAGATACGGCTGTTTATGTAAAGAAAATTTGGCTAGAACTACTTGAACATACCTAACCTAAGGATATCACACACATCCATACCCGAGGTAGGATTCCAACCTGCGACTGAAGCACGTAGAACCGAACGGCCACCGCACCCGGCGAAACCCTTTTCATCTCGTGTATAAGGATAGCATATACTGTGTTGTTGTTGTTGTTGTCTTCAGTCTTGAGACTGGTTTGATGCAGCTCTCCATGCTACTCTATCCTGTGTAAGTTTCTTCATCTCCAAGTACCTTCTGCAACCTACAGCCTTTTGAAGCTACTTAGTGTATTCATCTATTGGTCTCCATCTACGATTTTTACCCTTCAAGCTGGCCTACAATGCTACATTTGTGATCCCTTGATGCCTCAGAACATGTTCTACTAACTGGTCCCTTCTTGTCAAGTTGTGCCACAAACTCCTCTTCTCTCCACTTCTATTCAATACCTATCCTCATTAGTTATGTGAGCTACCCATCTTATCTTCAGCATTCTTCTGTAGCACCACATTTCGAAAGCTTCTATTCTCTTCTTGTCCAAACTATTTATTGTCCATGTTTCACTTCCATACATGGCTAGACTCCATACACATACTTTCAGAAAGGACTTCCTGATACATAAATCTATATTCGATGTTAACAAATTTCTCTTCTTCAGAAACGCTTTCCTTGCCATTGCCAGTCTACATTTTATATCCTCTCTACTTCGACCATCATCAGTTATTTTGCTCCCCAAATAGCAAAACTCCTTTACTACTTGAAGTGTCTCATTTCCTAATCTAATTCCCTTAGCATCACCCGACTTATTTCGACTACATTCCATTATCCTCGTTTTGCTTTTGTTGATGTTTATCTAATTTCCTCCTTTCAAGACACTGTCCATTCCGTTAAAATGCTCTTCCAAGCCCTTTGATGTCTCTGACAGAATTACAATGTCATCGGCGAACCTCAAAGTTTTTATTTCTTCTCCATGGATTTTAATGCTAACTGCTAATTTTTCTTTTGTTTCCTTTACTACTTGCTCAATGTACAGATTGAATAACATCGGGGGTAAACTACAACCCTACCTCACTCCCTTCCCAGCCACTGCTTCCCTTTCATGCCCCTCGACACTTATAACTGCCATCTGGTTTCTGTACAAATTGTAAATAGCCTTTCGCTCCCTTTATATTACCCCTCCCACCTTCAGACTTTGAAAGAGAGTATTCCAGTCAACATTGTCAAACGCTTTCTCTAAGTCTACAAATGCTAGAAACTTAGGTTTGCCTTTCCTTAATCGTTCTTCTAAGGTAAGTTGTAAGTTCAGTATTGCCTCGCGTGTTCCAACATTTCTACGGAATCCAAACTGATCTTCCCCGAGGTCGGCTTCTACCAGTTTTTCCATTCGTCTGTAAGGAATTCGCGTTAGTATTTTGCAGCTGTGTCTTATTAAATTCATAGTTCGGTAATTTTCACATCTGTCAACACCTGCTTTTTGGGATTGGATTTATTATATTAATCTTGAAGTCTGAGGTTATTTGGCCTGTCTCATACATCTTGCTCACCAGATGGTGGAGTTTTGTAGAACTGGCTCTCCCAAGGGTGTCAGTAGTTCTAATGGAATGTGGTCTACTCCCGGTGCCTTGTTTCAACTTAGGTCTTTCAGTGCTCTGTCAAACTCTTCACGCAGTATCGTATCTCCCATTTCGTCTTCATCTACATCCTCTTCCATTTCCATAATATTGTCCTCAAGTACATCGCCCTTGTATAAACCTTCTATATACTCCTTCCACCTTTCTGCCTTCCCTTTGCTTAGAACTGGGTTTCCGTATCAGCTCTTGATATTTATACAAGTGGTACTCTTTTCTCCAAAGATCTCTAATTTTCCTATTGGCAGTATCCATCTTACCCCTTGTCAGATAAGCCTCTAAATCCTTACATTTTTCCTCTAGCCATCCCTGCTTAGCTATTTTGCACTTACCGTCAATGTCATTTTTAAGACGTTTGTATTCCTTTTTGCCTGCTTCATTTACTGCATTTTCATATTTTCTCCTTTTATCAATTAACTTCAATATTTCTTCTGTTACCCAAGGATTTCTACTAACCCTCGTCTTTTCACCTACTTGATCCTCTGCTGCCTTCACCACTTCATCCCTCAAAACTACCCATTCTTGTTCTACTGTATCTCTTTCGCCCATTCGTGTAATTGTTCCCTTATGCTCTCCCTGAAACTCTGTACAACCTCTGGTTTAGTCAGTTTATGGAGGTCCCATCTCCTTAAATTCCTCCCCCTTTTTGCGGTTTCTTTAGTTTTACTCTACAGTTCAGAACCAATAGATTGTTGTCACAGTCCACATCTGCCTCTGGAAATGTGTTACAGTTTAAAACCTGGTTCCTAAATATCTGTCTTACCATTATATAAACTATCTGATACCTTCTACCGTATCCAGGATTCTTCCATGTATACAACCCTCTTATGATTGTTGATACGTGATTCTTGAGCTATGATTAAGTTATACCCTGTGCAAAATTGTACGAGACGGCTTCCTCTTTCATTTCTTACACCCAATCCATATTCACCTACTATGTTTCCTTCTCTCCCTTTTCCTACTGTCGTATTCCAGTCACCCATGACTACTCAATTTTCGTCTCCCTTCCCTAGCTGAATAATTTATTTTATCTCATGATAGATTTCGTCAATTTCTTCATCATCTGCAGAGCTAGTTGGCATATAAACTTGTACTACTGTAGGAGGCGTGGGCTTTGTGTCTATCTTGGCCACAATAGTGCGTTCACTGTGCGGATTGTAGTACCTTTGCCGCTCTCCTATTTTTAATTCATTATTAAACCTATTCCTGCATCACCCCTCTTTGATTTCGTATTTGTAACCCTTTACTCACCTAACCAAAAGTCTTGTTCCTCCTGGCACCGAACTTCGCAAATTCCCAATATATCTAACTTTAACCTAGCCATTTCCCTTTTTAAATTTTCTAACCTACCTGCCCGATTAAGCGATCTGACATTCGATGCTCCGTTCGTTAGAACGCCAGTTTTGTTTTTCCTGGATACCGAGGTCCTCGTGAGTAGTCCCCGCCAGGAGATCCGAATGGGGGACTTTTTTTTACCTCCGGAATATTTTACCTAAGAGGACGCCATCATCATTTAACCATACAGTAAAGCTGCATGTCCTCGGGAAAAATTACGGCTGTAATTTCCCCTTCCTTCCAGGCGTTCGCAATACCAGCACAGCAAAGCCGTTTTGTTTACTGTTACAAGGCCAGATGAGTCATTCATCCAGACTGTGGCCCCTCCAGCAACTGAAAAGGCTGCTTCCCCTCTTCAGGAATCACACGTTTGTCTGGCCTCTCAACAGATACCCCTCCGTTTTGGTTGCACCTACGGTACGGCAATTTCTATCGCTGAGGCACGGAAGCCTCCCCACCAACGGCAAGGCCTATGGTTCATGGGGGGATTATATACTTTTTAGTGAGGATAAACTGTATTCGCCAGCAACTTAGATCGTTCCATCACGTAACTTTTATGAAGCTACATTTAGATATTTTCGAACTCGTCTGGAATATCCACCTATAAATGCGATGTCCAATTCTGAAGACACTGGCAGATACTGCAGTACCATAACAAGTAGTTACGAATTTCTTGTTTTTGGTCCATGCATGACAATTTATTTCTATATCAATTTAACGAACCTAGGTGTTTGTCTATGGCTCAAAATAATTAACAAAGAATAAAGAGCAGGCAACTTCGATGTTCACATGAAATTTAAGTCACATGTCGCACATTCGTTGTGACTTCTACACGAGTACATCCATAGGGTTTCTTAGCAATCTAGTGTTACGTGCCTGTCAGAGGGTTCATCGAACCACCTTCGGACTATTTTTCTCCTGTCCCTCTCTTTAACAGCGTGCGGGAAAAGGACCTTTAAAATCTTTTCTTACGAGCCCTGAATTGCATTATTACTGTAGTAATTTCTCCCGTGTAAGTTCCGCTTTTGTTTTCATGAATGTCATTCCAACTCGCTTATCAAATCTGGGACCCTCTTCCATATTTAGTGTCATTACAAGTCGTGCTACCGTTCCACGGGCGTTTTTGGCGTAAACCGTCAGTCGTGTCTGTCAAGGATCCCGTACCGCGCAGTAATACTATAGCAGTGGACGGACAAACATAGTGTAGGCTGTGTTTTCAGCAGACCTGTTGCATAATCTTAGTGTGCGGCCAATTAAAACGCAGTCTTTCGTTTGCCTTCCACACAGTAGTATGTTTTCGATCGTTCTAGTTTAAGTTTTATTGGGTACTGAAATTAATTGACAGTATTTCGGATTGTGTTGTGTCATGTAAACGAAACTTAATTATTGTTACTGGACGCAGCTTTCGTGTTTAATGTATTCTGGGTGTTGTGTGATGTCCTTAGGTTAGTTAGGTTTAAGTAGTTCTAGGGGACCGATGACCATAGATGTTAAGTCCCATAGTGCTCAGAGCCCTTTGAATCATTTGATGTATTCTTCGTTCAACTGAGTACACTCCACGTAACCACCACACGGAACTGTTTAAAAGTATATAATGGTTACTGATGTTCCCAAGTTGCAGTGGTCATCTAAACATGCCGTTTAGAAACAAAGAAAAATATTATAGCCAAATTTGGCAAGTAAGAAGCGGACTATCGAAATAAGCATTTCCGGTTCACGTCGTTGCAGTAGGTCTACTACACAGTAACGTAAATTGGGAGGAAGTCCATTTGTAGATGGTTATCAGGAAAACCAGCCCTCATAATGCTAACTGCCACTACAAGAACGAACGTTTCCAAACATGTCAATGAGTAGTCTAGGAAAATGGATGCATTCTGCCTACTGAATCGCAACGCAAGCCACTTACGTGGGGACCCGCCAAATGTCATTTCCCGATACTGTTGAAAATTCGCTCAGTGAAAGACTAGACAAAATAAGCGAACATGTGTCTTTGTTTATCTGCATACACTCGACAGCTTCTGAGAATACGACCGTCAAAATTTTCAATGTGCTGTTGCTATAGTGTAGATACCTTTAAGAGTGTAAGGATCCAGTTGAAGCGGTGGTTCAGCGGCTACCATCGCGACTTCAGAAATTTGCAAAGCGAGTTCGGAAGCCGGGTGTTCCTTTTCTTCCCCCTCAATCTCTGAATTACCTAAGAATACTTATTCCTGCAATGAAAGAAATTAAAAAATAAACGAATGAGAAAATGATGTCAGATATTCGTGAATGTCCTTGCAACCTTACAGGTTGTAAGGAGGTTCAAATATATTTCACATTATTTCCTCATTCGTTTATTTTTTTTTTAATTCATTAATTACACAGGAGATTAACTGACGAATAACGGCAACATTATTTCAACATAAATTCGAAAAGAAAACATTCGTGGATAATGCTGATAGGGAGGGAGGAAAAAAATAGATAAAAACCAATATGATGTCTAACTCGGGAATCAAAGTTAAGAAGGAACGCCGATAACCACTGAGCCACCGTTTCAATTGCATTCTCGTGCGCAAAATGTATCTACACTATAGGAACAGCGAGTTGATAACTTTGCCCGTCGTTTTCTCGGAAACGGTCGAGTGTCTGCAGGTAAGCCGAAACACGTGTTCGTTTATTTCATCCTCTCCTTCACTGAGCAAAGCTTCCAGACAAACAGCGTATGGCACCTGGCGAGTTCCCCCTCGTTAGTTGAGTCGCTTCTTACGCCCGGCGAGAACTATATATGCCTCAGAGTAAATTGCACCACTTGGAAACACGTCGAGCGAGGATAAACACGTTTTCCTTCTTATAAGGCAAACTCTTACAGCTAAAATTTACGGAGTGTTCTTCAGGTTGCCTCAGATATTTCAGAAATGTTTCTAGCGTTAGGCCTGCCGTATATGTAAGACGTAAAATTTTATTTCATGTAACATTTATCGGGATAAGACATGACAAGATGGGGCCAGTCCCTTCTGAGAAAAAATTGCAGATTCATAGTTGCTCCACTATGGAATGACACGGGTACGGGCTTGCGATTTCTCGTTTATGCCATCGATTTCCGTATTACACATACCACTGAGTTGTGGCTGGAGTCGTGGAGGAGGCAGTGTATTTCCTACTAACGCTGTTTTCGCAGCAGATAATACAGCTGCGAATCATTCAGTCAACGCTAAATGGCCCATCTGGCTGAGGTAGACAAGGGCGCTGTAATAGCACTCCATGCACAGGGTTTTTCGAATGGCTTTATAGGAAGAACTATCGGTCTTCACAAGTCGACGGTAGCCATGTGCATTAGCCGTAAGGAAGAGGGTGGTAACCTGAATGGAAGGCCTCATGGCCATTTGGTGAGAAATAGTCACAGTAATACAGGTAAAGGGGCAGTCAACTTTCTGATGTGATTCATGACGCTTGAAATTAGTTACTTGAATCTTAGTTATGTGGCTAGAGTTGTGGGCTCAATGCCCAACAGACCTCTACCCGTCGTGGAAGCCAAAGGAGGCTATCACGATACTAAGCAGAATCAGCAGAGGTGTTTGGTTTGCAGCCCTTAACCAATCAGCTGCAACAGATGGTTCAAATCATTATTTTATATAATTTTAAGGAAACGCAGTAAGTGGAATCTTGACAAACATATTAATTCACAACAAGATACGCAATATTTAATTTGCTAAGAGAAGAAATACTCACGTTATATATTCATGCAGTCTCTAAAAAATACATGACACGTGTGTAAGCAAGAAGTGTAAAAAGCAATTTAGCACAAATGAAAAATATTGAGTAGAAGTTCACCGATCAAGGTTTAATTCCAGAGTGAAGGTTGGGCTAGAAGGGGAGGTAAGGAGGCCCGAAGAAGAAGAGAAAAATCAAATACACAATAGACTTCGAGTCGTTGCCGCAGCAGAATGAGATTGGTATATGCGATTCGGAGCAACTGTAGAAGAATAGTTTTATTTACTGATTTTTGAGGCTTTATTTAGTGACGGCTAAACAGTGCTGCTTCATGAGACCCACTATTTGTCCACATGTGGCTAAACATCCGAGGTGTAAAAAGTTTTGAGAGGTGCAGAAGTTCTCTGGAACAGTTACGTGTCTTAGACAAGATTATATTTGGTTCATTTCATTTTAACCATTCACAGTATGCTTTGATATTCTCACTTATGATTTCATTGTATTAGTAATTATCTTTTCTTCAGTGAAAGCGAATGGTAGTAAGATTCAAGATATGAAGAATAAATGAAACCTTTTAGTTTGTGGAATAGCGTATTTAATAGTTAATATTTTCAACAAATCTGTTGTTATAGGACTTATTAAGAATGAAGTCAAAAATGGCATTGTGGAAAAATGAGGTTGATCTCTAAAGGGTGACGAGTCAAATAGAAAATACGAAGCTATGGTTAACCACTATTGTTGATGGTGAGGAACCATAATCGATATGCAACTATTTTATAGTTGTATTTCTTAAGTTTATCGTTGATCCTAGGACTGAAATAGATACTCTAAAGAATATAGCCTATAAAATTTGCGTAGCTGCGCAGAATATTAATAACAGTATATAGATCAGGAGCCTAATCCCACGGCCTTTATTTTTATTCTCACGGATGACATTGAGACAATAAATAAGAAGAGGAATGACAAAACTCTCAGAATAAATATAGAGAATTCAAGTGTCCAGCGGATTCAAAAGTTTACTATAATAGCGAATAATTGCTTTTACTGACTCCTTCATGCCTACTTTTCCTGTCAGACTGTGTTTAAAACCAGGACTAAAAAGGTAAAACATTTTTCCACAAACTAACACACACACACACACACACACACAGCACTAAGCTGTGAAGTAACTGTAGCAAACCAGAGCATCCTCGTTGCCCATGTGACGGATAAGACGACTAATGCGCAACATAAATGTCAATGTAAGCAGGAATTTCTGTTGGAACGTGCTTCCAGGAGCGAATAACAAACATTTCCTATGTCTTTAGTGCGAATCATGTAGTAATTGTAATTTAAAGGACATGAAAATATCTAGTGGATTTACTAACATAATTATGAACCACTCAAGAACGTAAATTGATGGTGACAGTTTTCAAACGTATTCTACGGTGTTGCCATTGTCCATTAGACTATCAGCAGGAAGAAACGTTCGCTCAGCTGATGTGTTGAGATAACTAGCTCTGGTTCAGATCGCGCTTCGAAGACGCCACTGCATCGTCTGCCATCACTTCCTGGGAAACGAAATACCTGAATTATAAGCGAATGCGTTGTATTTGCATATCTGTGATTATGACTTGTCGCTAAAGTGTGGTTATGGATAGTACGTATGCTGAGATTTCTAATCTGACATCATAATTAAAGACAATGGGAAATGTATTAGGCGGTCTTCCTCTTCCGTAACATCAAATATATTTTAGTTGTTCTACCTTAAATTAACTGCGCAGATAATCATTCACCAGAAGTTAACAACTTTTTAGCAACACCAGATGATATTAACAGCTTGCCGCCGCGGGTTAGCCCTGCGTTCAAAGGCGTCATATCACGGACCGCGCGGCTGCGTGCGTTATATCCCGGGAAGGATTCGAACTAACGTTATTACGGCCAGAGGTGGTTGTTCTGGGTACTGATTTCTCAGGAGCTATGCACCCCACTTGCGTGAAAATATAATCACATGTCATTTCTAGTATAATATATTTATCCAATGAATACCCGTTTATTATCTGCATTTATTCATGGTGTAGCAATTTTAATGGCCATTAGTGTACATATGGGCAGAATGCCAGCTTATCTACACTTGTGTTCAAAATCAAAACACCAAACCGTTGTTTCCCTGTCATTTGTCTAATTTATGGTATAATAACAAGATCTGTCAATAGATGGCGGTTAACGGACAGCCATGTCAACGATGACGTCACGACAGGTATCAATCAGGGTAGTGTATGCCAGGTAATCTCGCATCCACAATCGCTGTGTACACTGTCACCGACGGTGCAGTATGGCAGAGAGAAGATGCCTATCGCATTCTCCGGTGGAGGGCCATAGAAAGAAAGGGAGCAGGACACTTGTAAGCTGATTGGCACGATGGCTTAATGTGAATCGTTCTGTAGTTTCTCAGATGTGGTGACGGTTTATGCAGACCGAAACTGTTTCCCGATAACAAGGACAGAGCCGAGCACATGTGATACCAGAAAGGGAGGACCGTTATTTTGCCCTAAGAGCACGATGGCACCGCCTTAGTATTGCACAGCAACTGGCGTTTGACCTCGCAGCATCCACTGGACGTGCTGTATCGAGGCAGACGGTGTACAGAAATCTTCGGCAGAGTAGCCTTAACTGTCACAGACCTGCTTTATGTGTATCGCTGGCGATAACTAACAGAAGGGAAAGTCTAGAACGGAGTCATCAATAAGCCATCTCGACGGTCCAATAGTGAATCCTTGATGCCTAACGGTTTGTTATATTGATCTTTAGACAATTCTTCACAAGTTAGGAAAATCTTACGTATGGTATTCATCATAATAGATATACACTCCCTTCTGAGCTCTTCTAAACATTTGTCTGCTCCGTAATGGACATTAATCAAATGCATATAGCACACCAGATCCTAAGTTTCAAGTCGTGGAATTCACAATCTACAACATCTAATCGTGTGATGAGTCGTTCACTGCCAATAAAGAATAATCTGAGAAGTCAAATAGTACTTTCTCAGTTTCTCATCTCGTGCACTCTTATCGCTCTTAAATGCCAGATCCTCATTTTATTTCCCTCGAATATTCTTATATAGTTTCCGTCAGATGTGATTCATATTGTACCCCTTTCATTAAGTTAGTACTTCCACTTTGTCAAAGTCCTGCTCAAAAAGGCAATGGTTTTTAATGCTGTCGGAATCAGAATCATCCAATTGTCACTGATGTACTCCTAATACAAAATCTGAGCTGACACGGGTTCAATAGAACTCTTTATTAAAGTCTAGATGTGTACGTAATTGTGGGTAACACAGCTGTCAGTCTCCTCAGATCCCCATTGATACAGCCATGAAGTTTTTCTTTTAATATGTTCAGCGAATCAGAGTTTATAAGTAATTGACCACTGATGGGCTTCCTATACCAAATCCTAGAAGTCGCTACTTATAATGAGGGACTGTAATAACATTAAATACTGGTAATTTTGCGTCATCTGCCACGATTACCTACTGACTAAGTATTCCACAAAGTTGATGTCAGTTTTTCCTGATTCCGACTTCTCTAAGTTTCCAGTTACACCTTCCCTTTCGAAAGCCTTAAGCACTTCTCCGACCATCTTGTGACGTTCCTTTAACGTCTGCATTGTGATTGATAGGCATCTTTTTAATTCAGTTTTAAGTGAGAAACTTGTCCCACAATTTTTCGAAAGACGAGACGGAAATATTAGGACCAAACTGTAGCATATATAATGGTAACTTCTTTCTCCATATAATAATGGAGACAACTGGTTATCCTCATGCATGATTATGACATCAGTATTTAGCTTTTCCATCACAAATATTGGGTTATTACACTTCCAGTTGACAGTTGCCATCCTTAGTATCTTCTGAATCTCCTTTTCCAACTGATACACGTTCTGGCTGCAGGACTGCGTTTTGGGGTACAAAAGTGATTCATGTTCCTTTTCCTGCAGTTTACAATCTGCCATCTTGATCACTCCTGGTTCGCCTTGGAAAATTTACTTACACCTTTCTGTATCAGATCTTTCAATCGTATCATTCTACGAATTTTAGTTTCTGCTCTACCAGGTTCGCGATGTTCTATGTGTCTTACCATTCTACCTCCATTGGTTCTTGTCTAATTGTACTGAGTCAGCCTTTTCGGTATCCTGTGGAACTAACTGCAATTCATGTAAACAGGATAACGTGGTCGCTTTTGAAATTCCCTAATATTAATTTTCATTTTAAATTAAAAAATGGCTCCAGTTCCCACCCCCTTGCAATTCTGCATAACTTGCTCCAAAATTCAGACAAAGTTTCTGCACCTTTCAACCACTGAAAAAAAAAACAACATATTAAGGGTAATAGTAATCCAAGCATCACTTGTTCCGACGTCTCTTAATCTTCATCATTTCGCCTCACTGGAAGTAAGATTTTCTCTCTAATTACTTTGATTTTGCGTACACTGTACCTGTAATACATATTGCACTGACTGAAAGTTTGGTGTCCTTCTACCCTGTTATAAGAACTTCCCATACAGTTTCTGCAAAACAGCAATAGCTTGACTGATTCAACCAAAACATCTATTAAAGTTCGAAAAATACCAGCTTCTGTGACGGGCTACATAATCTCGTCAGGCTCTTCACAATTTTCCCTCATTACATCAACAAACATACAAATCATATCTTCTAACTTCTGCATTAATATAAGCTCCGGTTTGGCGCCATCTGTGCCTATCCTAGTTTTCCTCACTTCCACTACGAAGCATCATGTTGGGGTGGTTGCTTACATTTTGCTCCGTGTCAGCAGCCTCAATTTACTGGATTCTATGTTCAGATGCTCTGCCGTCCTCTCAAGTACCAACGCTGGACATTATAGTCTGTATCATTCTACCATCCCGTACCAGTGTTCCTCTCACCGTTTCCTGATGTCCCTCCATTCAATTTGGATTTGCTGTTCCGCCATGCTGAGACAAGATAGGTGGATATTCTAATCCTGAGTATCACTTCTGCATCGTCCTTGGGGATAGCTAGAATCTCTTCCTGAACTGTTAACGTCACAGTTTTGATTGTTTCACTTAAGTATAGGTTTCTTTTGTAATCTTGGAAAGATTCTTTGGATTTCGGTTTGCTTCTATATCAAATATGCTGCCTTTGTATAAACTATTTTGCATATTCTTCTTTTGTGTGGACCAGTACTATTGTGAGAATTCTTTTCCGGAGTCACCATACGCCTTGTATGTTTTGTCCGATTCTCGTTCCGCCAGTATGAACTTCACACTGAATTCTCGATGCAGTGAAGCATATCCAAGCTGTTGAAGTAGCATACCTTTGAAGCGATCAAAATAGTCTCTTGCATGCAACATTCCGTTTGGATCAAATTTTCAAAACTTCTCGATACTGAGGAAGACTGTCATTTTCTATGCCCACTATGCTGCCTTCTGCTATTCCCTCTCGCTTAATAGTGCTTTCACTTGATTTTTAATCTGTTGCTCAATCTCGTGATAAATGACAATAACCGATCGTCTCCTGGTCACCTCTACATAGCCCTGCAGTGTACGGGGTACTTACGTGACTCGGTTCAATGCAGCGGCCCTCACCCTATGTTGGCAACCCTGAACTTCCCCTCCTTGTCTCATCAAGTGCTCGTCTGGACTGCATCACCGATTTTCGTTTAAGCCTCATCAACATGTGCATATTCTGCAACCTGCTGATGAAACTGAGTTATCAGTCAGTCTACCTTTTGATAACACTCGTCGTTCACCTTCTTGAAAAATTTATTGGTTGCATTTACTTTCATTCTGTTACAACCTACTGCTCATTGGTTCATTTACTCTCTATAAATCCGTACTTCAGCATTGTCGTCGTCGATGCGAACTTGTCAGACTTTCATCTACACTCTCCTCGTCTAGGTCTATCCAAGATAGATGATTATGGTGTTTGGTTTGTGGGGCGCTCAACTGCGCGGTTATCAGTGCCCGTACAAATTCCCACCCTTTGCTGACTCCAATCTCACCACTTTCATGGATGATGATGAAATGATGAGGGCAACACTAGTCCTCTTGAGGCAGGGGAAAATCCCTTACCCCGCGGGGAAATGATCCCGGGGCCCCTGCTCGGGAAGCGAGAACGCGACTGCGAGACCACGAGCTGCGGACTATCCAAGATAGGTGACTATTCACCACATGGACTTCCCATCTCTACTGACAAAATACAATTCTCTATGAAAGTGTTGTTAATAAAACTTCTCTATTTAAACTAGACTGAACTGCATGTGACAGCTTTAGTCTTTAATAAAACTTGCATCTGACTGCGTACTTGCATTAGGATGTGTTATATGGACGACACGATATGGACCCTTATATAACAGAAAGAATTTCTGATTGAGATTGCGGGCTTTGTTGGATAGCCTGTGGGAGTGGACAAGAACTTTATCTCCTACTTGAAAAGATACATTTGTCTTTGTTGACTTCAACTGGGGCAGCTGTTGGTCAGCAGCTCGTTTAATATTCTGCAACGCAATTTGAATTATCTCGTGATGCCTTAGCCAGCGAGACTGTGGGAAACGTATGAGTTCCCTCATCTTGTCAGGTGGAGGTTGGTTCTTTAAAACCAGATGTGGGGACGATTGTTTGGAAGAGTTTGGTAACGATTTTATTACATCCTGAAACATGGAGGTATTTATCCCAGTCATTGTGTTTTGCATTACAAGAGATCTTAAAAAATTTCACCAACTCCTTCATTAACCTTCTGCTGGGTTGTAAGATGCGTGGTACGTGAAAATGAAAATGGGGGAAGTTTTGTGATTCTGAAGAGTACGTCGCTATGTGCGCGAACGGAACTGCGACGCATTGTGGGATATTATGGATGTTAGAAGACCCATTTCTTTCAGGAAACGTTCAGTAAAAGCACGTGAAACAGTGCAGGCCGTAGCTTTACGCAATGGGTTAAAAGTGACGAATTTAGAAGTTAATTCAATACAGACAAAAACATAGGCGTAACCTCTATTTGTAGTAGGAATCGGGCCAAATAAATTAACGGCCGCCAGCTGACGAAGACGTAAAGGTATGATGGGGAATGTCTGAGCAGCAAAGGATACTGTAGGTGGTTTAGCTTTTTGACAAAGTCTGCACTTTGCAAGGACTTGGCGAACACGTTTTTTCATATTGGAAAAGTAAGATGTTTGGTTAAGCAGCTGATAACATTTGCGTGGTCCATAATGCGCATAGCTAAGGTGAACATACCAAATCAGTTTTTTAATTAAGTCTTCAGGGATACAAACTAGCCACGTTGTCGTATCTTGTTTGATACGGCGGAACAGAATATTGTTGTGTATAAAGTAATACTGTCGTAGAGAGGTATTATTAACATCGCGCCATTATTGTTTCACGAGTTTCCAGATGGAATCTTTATCGTGTTCTGACGCAATATTGTGTAGGGCATCGGAAACAAATTTCTCAAATGCGACCTGGCGCATCTACATTAAACAAATTGTTATGGCAGAAGGTCTGTATATACAGTAGTGTGTCTACCGAAAAGACAAGGTCTGAACTTGGAACATGCCCATACAACAGCCAAAGCTTCTAATTCTGTGATGGAATAGTTTCTTTCGGAAGAAGTTAATACTCGACTAGCAAAGGTGATGTTTCTTTGTACTTTAGTTTCACCTTCCATAAACTCTTGGAAGAGATGAACTCCAAGGGCTGTGTTTGAAGAATCTGTTGAAATGTAACAGTCAGTCGTAAGATCAGGGTGAGGTAACTGGGGTTCATTTATAAGCCACTGTTTTAATGCCTCAAATTCCTTCTGAGCAGAATTATCCCAAAGCCATATAGAATTTTTTTCCAGTTAATTTGCACAAGGTAGCCGTATCTAACGCTTTGCTGTTAATGAACCTGCCAAAAGGTTTATCATTCTAAGAAAGCTGCGAAGTTGTTTCTTCGTACAGGGAACCTGTATGTCATGAATTGCTTTCAGCTTATCATGGTATAGTTGAATTCCGGATGATGAAATGAGATGGCCTAAAAAGTTCATTTGAGCTTGTCCAAAGTGACATCTTTCCTAATTTACTGTAACACCAAAGCTAGAGAACGAGTGAAGAAGTTGGGATAATATTTCATTATGCTCTTGCCAGGAAGAAACGGCAATAAGAATATCATTCACGTAGGTGGTAATCCTGTCTTTCAAAGGAGCTGGCAACACAGTATTTAATCCACGGATAAAGGCTGCAGATGAGATTGTTAACCTGAAGTGCAGTTTGCGAAATTGGTAGCATGTACAGAAGCGAAGAACAGCTGTGTATTTACGACAACTTGGGTGTAGTTCGATTTGCCAAAAACTATTTCCGAGGTCTAGCGAGGAAAAAATAGATACACCATGAAACTGTTGTAACACTTCATCCAATGTTAACGGCCTATCCGTTTCTGGTATGATGATCGTATTGATTTGCCTTGTGCCCTTTAGGCACAACATGTATTGGAGAATTGTACGGACTGGTAGCAGGTTCAATAATATTGTGAGCTAACAGATTGGATTTTGCTGTTTGACTTTGTCACGGTGAACTAACGGTATCGGATAAGGTGGAACAGCAAAAGGGGTGTGGTGTTTTAACTCTAAATTCATATAGAAAATCTTTGATTGTGCCTGAAACTGTGGCGAAAACATGGGAAAATTCAGTTAAGATGGCATGTAAACCTTCCTTTTCCTGAACTGAGGCTGAATTGACGATCTTGATTTTATCCTCAATAGTGACGCTAATATCTGGAGTCCTATAATTGTCCATATGTGGCTAAGGGACAAAGAATGACGTCAGTGTTAAGACCGACAGGAGCTGAGACTGAATGAATTCGATTTTGTTAATATCATTTTCTGCTTTCGACAACTGCTTGTGAAAGTCCATAAAGAAGCAAAGTCCATTATCACAGAGACAAATGAAATTATCTTCAAAATATAAAATGGCTTTATATTTGTTCAAAAAATCGATCCCCAAAATGGCATCTGTAGTGAGGAGCGGAAGTATTAAAAATGTTACATAAACAAAGTGTGGGTCAATTTGAAATTCCACATAACATGGTTGTCTGATATCTATACTCCTGCCGGGAACAGTACCACTGATCTTGGTATGCGTAAGCGGTAGTGTTGAAATGGTAGAAATAGCAGCGCATTTTTGAAAGGCGGCTTCACTGATAACAAACGGGGAAAACCGAATCAAGTACAGCAGAGAATGTGTGTGTGCCAATCGAAATATGAATGACCGGATGATGAACAATAGGTCGCAATTCGTTTTTTCCAGCAGAAGATCCGCTCGTATATCATAACGGATAACGTGTGACGTTAAATTTGCTGAAGAATCATGGCACCGCTCTGCGGAGAGCATTCAGTAGGCGGAGCATTTAATTGCTATTGTTGGTATTCTGTCTCACACTGCGTATCTGCATTACTACGTGGGTTTGGTGGACGATCCTCTACTAACTGTACTGTTCGACCCGATGAATTGTTGATATCTGGTCTGGGGTTGAACCGGGAATTTGGTTGATGAAATGGTACACGTCCGTCATTGCCATAATTCTGTCGGCTGTCACTGGTTTGTCTCCGGTCCTGATTTGCATAATTATAATTACGATTACGGAAATTCTGTTGACCGTGGTGATGAGTGGGTGGATGGTTAAGGGTTTGTCATCGTTGGTAGTCATTGTTTCCGTACGGCTGGAGGCGGTTCTGGTGCCACATTTGGTTTCTTTGTACGAAAGCAGAGTTGTAATTATTCCGCTGATTATCCCAGGCTCCCTTACTATTACAGTACAGCCAATTATCTTGTGGGGTATCATTGCGGAATGACATTGAGGGAGAGGTGTGATAATTGATTCCATCATGAATAGGCATTCACATCATTCTGCTGATACTGGGGTTGTGGAAGAAACTGTCTTGTATTTCCAT